>NW_017275598.1:693848-745463 GCF_001594065.2 Cyphomyrmex costatus | reverse complement strand
TATATATATATATATAAATTATGAACTGTATTAACTATATATTATCGTGTATACCACAATAATGCGCGAGAAAACGTTTCCAACACTGCTTGATTTGCAGAATACACAGATGCACACATATGTTACATATATGTATATATGTCCATTGTATAAATATATGTATGTGTATATATATGTATATATACGACATACATGTATATACATATATATAAATATATATATATACCATAGCACGTCGTTTCAAAAACGGACAAGCGCCACGGTTATCTTGAACGAACAAGAAAAAAAAATTTATTAGATGACCTTCGTATCGTGCTCCCTTCTTTCGCTTTCTGTCTCCCTTTGACGACTAATTCTTTCTAATGCATCTAAGTTTTCGATAAAAAAAAAAAAAGAAATAAAGAAAGTACAGGCAAGCTCGTTCTTTTGACACTACTATAAGCACGTGTTGCGACTAAAAGAGGTCCTCTCTCTCTCTCTTTCTCTCTTTCTCTGTCTCTCTATTCTCTCTCTCTCTCTCTCTTTCTTTCCTTCAATATTCTAATTCATAAATTTCATTCATTCGGAGGAGAAAGTGTCTCCGGCGTGGTGAGAAGCTAACGGCTTCTCGGTAGCACACAAGACGGTATTCACAAGAAGTTGACGCTCATTTTTGTTTGGCGCGCCGCGCACCCCAGGCACATGTATGAGAAACTATTTGAGTGTGTTACGATGTATAAATATATATATGTATACAGAGTGTCCTCGAGTTATCGCCATTCCTTCTACATACGAATTTTTTGATCAATTCGGAGATGTAAGCAGAAATAATTACAAGTAGATAAATTAATTATTCATGTAAATTATTTTAAACAAAAGCGAAAAATTTACGATAAAGTAAATCTTAGCAAATAAGTAGCAAAAGATGATTTGTTAATTAATTTCAAATAAACTGTGCTATAATCTGATTATGAGGCTAGCTTACAAAGACGTTTAAAATTAATTACACTAAGCTTGCTAAATGAAACATGACATATATATATAAAATTAATTTTAAGGAAAGAGATTGACTCCAAATTGATCAAGAAATCTATAGACAAAACGAGCGGCAATAGTTTCGAGGGAGACATCTTGCATATATATAAATAAATAGATAAATATATATACGTAGATATAATATAGCAACAGATATATATGTATACGGGCCCATGACAACCCCCACAGCCTCGTTCTCAACCCGCCCTTCTCGTCCCTCCTCCCTTTTATCGTACTCGCAGCGTTTATGCCGCGCCGCAAAATTTATTCGCCGTAGCAAAAGGCATTGCACTCAACCAAAACGACAAATTGAAATACAGATATTACAAAGTAACAAATGGTATAATGAATATGTCAACAATCTGCCAATATATGTATATATATATATATAAATATATCTATAAATATATATATATATATTGTGCAAAAAATATATATGTAAATATATATAGATATTTATATCACAGTGTACAAACGATATGCGATGTATACATAACGTATGTGTATATATATGTATATATATTTATGTATATATATATAAATGTAGTAAAAAAACAATCATGGCCAAAAACGAAGGTCAACTTCTTGACAGTGAGCTAGCAAGACAGGCTGGCAGGACGGGAGAGGATTCATTTGGCTTTTCGTAGTCTCTTTTGTTTGTCAATTTTTTTCGTCTTTCTCTCTTTCTCTCTTTCTTTCTCTCTCTCTCTCTTCCTTTCTCTCTCGTTCTGTTTCTCTCTTTCTCTCTCTCTCTCTCTCTCTCTCTCTCTCTCTTTCTCTCTCTATCTCTCATGACAGACTTTGAGCGCACTTTTTCGGTTCCCTCAAAGTACGTTGGAGATGGAATTCACAGACGGAAGAGGGGCCGAGCTTTTACGATCGAGTGGTACACTTTTGGCGCGAGCTGCACGCGTAGCAAGCAAAAGAATACTGAAGGGGTAGAGAGAAGGGTCGTGAAGTAATGGAAGATACAGAGTCGTGAAACTGAAAATGAAAGTTTCGTATTCTTTAATTAAATTTTGCATGAAACCTAGCCCGTTGTTTCAATACGTTTTTCGAATGTTTCGAGCATCATTTTAGAAAACTGTTCTATTTATAAGGATAAATCAAGTATAATTCGCTTTGGTCTAATAAAGTTCACGTCTCTCTGTATAGCCACATTTAGAAATCGGGACAACGACTAAAGTAGATAAAGACGAGAAACTGGACTTTGGAGTAGAGACGAGAGACAGAGAGAAAGACAGAGAATGCGTGTATATATTTGTGTATCGGAAAGCAGAGAGAAGACGAGGGGTGTAATGGACGATGGATTAGTTCGGTAAAGAAGACAATATATTCGCCACAGTAGATGGACATGCACGATCTTGTTTTTTTCCTATTTATTACATTTCGATAAGGTTTTTAAATGAATATGTGACATACAAATGAAAATTCGAGATAAAGACACGGTTAATACTGAAAAAAAATTTACTAAATCTCAATACATATTTTTTTCAATAATACCACATTTTAACACTTACAATAAATAAATATTTACTAAAAAAAACAAATAATTATTAAATCAAATTAATAATTCTTGTACCAAGTAAATATGTTACATTCAATAAATATTAAATTAGTATTATTTTAAACAAATATTTATTAAAATTTAGTATATTTTTTTAGTGTACGTATCACAAATAAGAATCTTAGAGAAGAAAATCTTTTTAAGCGACATTGGTAATTGAAAAATGTACGTAAAGAATTGTACTTGCGTTTATATGTATGTGCGTCGTATTTCATGAATATTCCACGACTATAATTTAGCGTCTTCAATTTTGTTACAAAAAATTATTCAACAAATCATTTGTCATCACAAGTTTAATTTACACACTCCCTCTCTTTGTAAAATCTTTAAATTTTATTATATCAAAATCTTCACCGTGATAATTTCGTGTGTTTTCACTATCCTTCTCTCTTTTCTTCGTTCATCAAAAACAATATTGACATTATATCGCGCGAATCTAACTGCGGCTAAAAATTACAAAAATTTACCGAAAGGAAGTTACATAGAGGATACATTTAAAGTGACGTTTTCACGTCAACGCGAACAATTGGCAAGAGCGTCAACTGGTGAAGAGTTTTAGAAAGTATTTCACGTGAAAATGTTGAAAGAACTCGATCGTAAGGAGTGGGTTACTGTAAGGTTACTCTCGGACAGATAAAAATCGTTACAAATAAAGCGCAAGAACGAACGAGAATCCTGCTTTCTGTGAGATCATTAGTCATGATCCTCGGGATACCGTACGATTACGGCAATTTCGTTGATAACGCGACAATTCTATCAAATTAGCAGGGAGAGCAGCAAACAGCAAAGCACTTGGGCACATGCAAGAGACCCACATGCAAAGTGAATTCGACGCACATACACATACACGCGTGCGTGCGCGCGTGTACGTGCGTATGCAATTGCACCGTCGGACTTTCGGGTAAAGCAAAATACGTTTATATATGCATCGACGATACTTGAAAGTCGCGTCTGTCGTCATACCGGGTAGCACGTCACGAATGATCTGCCGTGATTCGGTCATAATAATGATGTAGCATAATGCATTGCAACGCGTAATTGCAGTTGCATCTCGAAGGGACTTGGCGCAGTGGATCGTCGTCTCATCCGCAACGCCTCATCCGTCCTGCCGACGATTGCGAATGAGCGAGACGTTTATCAATATATAGTATATGTATATATATATATGTATATAGAAATGCAGAGCAAAGAGAGGATACGAGAATAAAAAGTAGTCAATAATAAATTGGAAATATATATATGTATATATATAGCTCGCCGGAAAAAGGGGCACTTACCGGATCTGGCGGGAGTCTGTAGTCTGCGGATATTTCGCTACTCGCGCTGCGCTCCTCGGTCGACCTTTCCCAGTCCATTTCTTTTTTCAAGGACTGTAATGGAAAGTGCACATACGGTTTATATCCAAGTAATAAATATACGATAAACAAATAATATCGAGATCACGTGTCATGCGGCGATATCGACAGTTATAGTATTATCGAAAAATTATCGTTAATTTTCTTTTTGCAAAATAATTACGACATTGATCATCAATGTTTCAACAACATTAAACGTGAACAAAGATATCTCGCTATCACAGGATTTTGACAAATGAGTGACTTGATTCAAGTACAAAAACTTCCATAATAATATTATTTTCTATATAGGAAAATTTAAGCTTCGTAGAAGAAAACCCTTGTGGCAACAAAGTTTCATCGGTACATCAATATTTTTTTCAAACATATTTCATAATCGCCAACGTAAATGTTCAATTTACGTAAAACTTTGTAGATTTTTTGGTGGATTTAAATTTTAAGTTCGATTTATATCGACATAATAATTAATTGGCAATTTATCGATACTCGGAGCTGAACAAACTCTTTTCTAATGCATCTAATTGTAAGTATAGGATTTAACATAAATATGCAAACATATTAAAGTTTTCATACAAATATATGACATTTGTGAGTTAATATATAACCATTCAATATAAATGATTTGATAACTTTTAAACTTTTTAAGTTCCACTCTCTCTCTTTTTGTTACATATCAAGAGTAAATATTACGTCAGCTAAGCTTCCGTGTTCGACTTGAATCCTACTTGCTCGGATTAGGATTGAATTTCCTCTCAAAGATTAATCTTATTGCTACTTACTAGCGGAACTTGTTGAACTGGGGGTAAGCCCGACGGGCCGGCGAGGGGCTCGGTACTGTGCGGGGACGGAAGCCGGCTCTGCGGTAGATTCAACGGCAGCACGCCACCGGGCGCGCCACCGGTGTTGTTGCTGAGGCTCATGTCGGATGGTCCGCTGTGCACCGAGATCGGGCTGAGAGAGCCGGCCCTCGTTTCTTCGAGACTAGCCGCATCTTCGGAGTCCCTCCTAGGTCGGTCAAGGGCCAGCGGTCCCGGGCACGGGCTACCGGGCCCCACGGGCGACGGTGAACAATCCGTCATGTCCACCGCCTCCGCGGTTTCGCTAGGGGTGCTTTGCACGATGTTGCTGGATTGCTGCTGTTGCTGCTGCTGCTGCTGTTGTTGTTGTTGCTGCTGCTGCTGTTGCTGCTGCTGCTCGCATTCCTTGGCACCGGCCGACACTCCAGTGGTGACGTTCGATTCTCGTTCTCTCTCCTTGCCACTCGTCTCTTTTATACTCTCTCGATCTCGTTCTCGTTCTCGTTCTCGTTCTCGATGATGCTCTCGCGACGTGTCGGAGGTGCTTGTATGTTGTTGCTGCTGCTGCTGTTGCTGTTGCTGCTGCTGTTGTTGCTGTTCTTCCCTGGACGCTACCGCTGCGTTGATGTTCGTCATGTCCGCTAGACCCTTAACCTTGAGGCTCTCCGCTGTCTTGAGGAGGGCCGATAGCTGGCAGTACTCGACGTTTACCTCGCCTTTGTACATGAAGTCGACGAGGGTACGTAGCTCGGCGAAACGTACGTCCTTTAGGATAACGATGGGGTGACGGTTCGGATGGTCGAGGAACAGGGTCTGGAAATAACTGGAGCACGCGGAGAGGACTACCTTGTGTGCGCGTATCGACGGTCCCTCCGTGCACGCCAGTGTTACGTCCACCAGCGACTCCGACTCCAGCAGTTGACTGAACACACCCAGCAAGTTGCTCTGATGATTGTTCCACCTCAGGCAGTAATGCTCACTTCCCATGTCTGAACTGCACCCCGCAACCCTGCTATATAAGAAAAACTTGTACTCTCCGACGCTCCTCGCTATCAGTGGCGTTTCTTAACAATGTACCACGTTACGTGGCCCAGGTATCACGACTCTTCTAACTATTTTACATGATAGAACGAGATATTCCGCACAGATTAGTAAAATAATTTTCTTTACCTTTTCTTTTAACGAAATGAATGCTACGTCTTTTCGAAGTTTTTTAATTTTGTTAATCTTAGTAATTAACAGAAGTCAATTATTATTATTTTTTTAAATAGACTTAAAGCTAATTAGAAATTATACTAAATAAAAAATGTAATTAAAAAAATTAAGTTTTGTTATTCTAAAATTCTATAAGGCTCTCAAGTTAAACATCTGTTTTGTTCACAATAAAAAATATTCACACAGTAAATGATAATCACGGGCTCAAAAGATTAAATCCAATAGTGTATATAATAGCTATACGAGTCAACACAGTGTTTGTGTATGGAATAACTTTATTATTAATACAGATATACATTTCGTGCCTCGTTTCAGATCCTCTTCAACAAGTAAAGTCTTCAAGAGTATAGTATATAGATTCGAAAATTAATTTAAAAAATCGCATATTTGAAGAATGTGTCCAAAATTAAGAGATGATGTACAAATTGTCTGATTTGTTACAGAATACAAATAAATTGTTTCATTAATTAAGCGAAATAATGAAACAAATAATGAAAAAAAGCGCGTCACGTCTCAAAAAAATTTATGTTATTTACATATAACGTTGAATTGGACATGCCATGAATTTTGACAAACGACATTATTATTCAATTGTAAAACTTACTGTATAAAACATAATCAATATCGGTCAGTATTAAAATTATTAAGAGATATTTGAAAATAATAACAAAGAGAAAGACTTTTTAGTTCTAATAATAGTAATTAACGAGAAGTTAAACGAACTCACGTCAATAAAAATAAGGTCGCAAATAAAAACAAAAATCAACAATGATAAAAAAAAAGTTATAATAATAAAAAAATAAGTTATAATAATGATAAGAAGGAAGCATTACGTCTTTTTAAATAAATTCACATATAGCGAGTTTAGAGATAACGTATCGTTTTGTAAGTTTAAATCCTGTTTTTGCTTTTTTTATATATATATATATAGATTATTTCTAACAACAGTCTTTTAAAATTTCTTCTTTATCCAATATTTTAACATTGTCCTAATCAAAATCATAGGATGTGCCTATATTACGTTAGGAAAAAATATTCATGTTTCGACACTTTTTTTCAGGAGGACATATCATTTCGATTTTCCGTAAGAAATAATCGTCGTAAGAAATTTACATTTAACGACTCGATGAAAGGTGCGTGCGAACGACGTGAGTAATGCGATTTTTTAACGCGTAATCGCGCGGTGTATAATATAAAGAACGTGTTTTGCAACATACTGACGCACGTGCGTCACACCAACACACTTTTACGAATGTATAAGCACACTCATTATCAATGCATTCAAACATATCCGGAGATGCACGACCGATATCAGCTGACCGATAAGGGCTTATCTTTTATTATTCCTTCTCCCGCGTTCGACTTTATTTACTGCTGCTACCTAATGCGTGAAACAGCGCTCACGCACGTGTCGCGAATATGTGCGCAGTCTGGGGAGCGACACGCACACACATAATTATGTCGAAGCGTTATTCACGTAAACGTGCATTTGCGTGATATATCCGCGGATATTTGCGCGATGGCGTGTACGTACCGCCGCACGATACTCGCGTGATTCGTTTGGCTCTCGCGATATTACGGCGATGCATGACAGAATCTCCGTCACATATACGGTGCTACGAAACTCTTGTCCGATTATTTCAAGAAAATGTTAATTGTAAGCCTTAACGTCTTCATTGAAATCTTATTTCAGAGTTGATTTATGTGTATTTTAAACAATTAAGGAAAGCTTGATGATGAAATTAATTGTTCGATAATGAAATTTCACAGGTAATGAAACTTTTAGTAACCGCGTATCAATCTAAAAGTTGATCATCTCTTTATAAAATTATTATTTGAGATTGAGTTAAAAGGGAAAATTATACTGATTTATTTATTATATAAAGACGAGAAGAACTGAATATTCTGAATGGTGGAAAATTGACAACTGGGAGATCAAGCGGATATATCTCGATTCTTTATACTTTGACGCCGCTTTATATCATTCGGGCCAATTACGTAGCAGTCTGCGCGAGGTTACTGTATCGCGAATTGGAGGGAAGCGATGTCGAAGCGCGAATAATCAGTTTTCGAGCGTTTTAAAACAGAGGCTCGCGTACAGCGCGCATTCAGGCTTCAGATAAATTGCACCTGTCAATGCGCCGAGACGGTTATAGGAATTACCTGTACTCTCGCCGGCTAAATATAGCGTCGGCACGGTCGTTACGCATTGATTTCATCGTTTTACGGCTATAACGTCGGTTGTTACCGGAACCTTCGAAACTTTTTTTTTCGCCGGAAGCGCTAGAGGTCCGTTAAGCGATAAACTGTATTTGCCAACTTGCATCAAGTCATTTTCATTAAAGATGTAACGACGGTCTTGTCAGGAAATATCGATTGATATGTTTACGAGCTTAACGCTTTCTATTCATATTTCATATAAGCCCCGTGAGATGAATTTATTTGCGACGAGTTTGAAATAACATCCTCGATGTTTATAAATTGCAAAATCCATAATTACTATTTATAATACAAATCTGTAATAATAATTTAATGTAAATATACAGGAATATAGAATGAATATATAACAGACGTAATAACAATTTATATAATTTATAGTAATGCAAATAATAATAATAATGTTAAACATATGGGAATAATATACGCAATATCTATTTGGAATGAAGTATATTATTATCAAGATTATGTGTATATTACAAAAACGACGAGGGAACAATGTTAAATCATTTTTTTGCCGAGCCTGCAGTTAACACACTTTCCTGTAATAATCACGCGTCACGCGGTTACATCCGATATAGCTGTTCTCGAGCGTGTAAATGCCGAGCATAAAACACGTTGCGCATCGATCACAGGATACATTGCCGCATTAAATATATATATATAAAAGAAGAGGAAAAAAACAAACTTTGTATCACTCGCGCGCGCAGGTAGTTTATCATTCGCGAATACGGAAATCGGCCGATTTAATTCAGTGAAGATGTAAACGCGCACGCCACGAAACGCTGCTGCTGCAGCTTCCCGCTCTTTTTCCGCGCAATAAACACCGCAGTCTGGCGGGTTCTCCCTCGCCGCGCTTTACAAACTTTACTCACAAGTACCGGTTACAGCGAAATCGCTTAATAGCGAAAGTTAAGAACCCAAAGTGGATGTACATATCTATGGACGCGCTCACGGAGTGAACGGAGTGCAACTGTGGCGCATAATCCTAAGTACGTCGTCAGGTGTTTGTTTTCTGAATCAGATATTCCATTTGGGGTCACCCTCTTTCATTTTATAAACTGCTTGCTTTTAATTGTTACAAAACTTGATTTATGGGATCATTTGATAATGCTCTATTCAAATTCGATATGGCGGACATCAAAAAAATAATTTGATCATGAAACTCTTGGTTTTAGGTAGTTTTTAACAGTAAAGTATATATACAGCTATAATATGTATATATATACTCGTATAACATCAAGTTCTCAGTTTCGCTTTATTTGAAGCTCATCGGTGTTACGGAAATAGTTAGTACTGCTTTCCAAACTGACTTTCAAACTATGATTATGAGCTCTCTGACACTAGAGTCTCTTTCGCATAGGTTACCACTTTTGAAATTCGTGATATTTTCAGGCTAATTCAAACTCAGAGTGTCAAGAATCTCCTAAAACTAAGTTTCATGTGTAATAATTAAATTATTTTTTAGAAAGCTGAATTTTAGACTTTTGAGATCGGAATCGAATTCAGTGACCCAAGAAACTTTTAGAAAGCAAGGTCTTCCATAAATTATTTCATTAGAAAACTGCGGTCTTCAAAGGGTTAAATTCTTCCCACTTGTCTTCGTTATTTACCATTTATTTACATCCTTATTTATCATCATTATTTCTATTATTATTCTACTTCATTTCGTTCGTTTCATTATTAGTGTGTTCAATGTGTCTTCTCTATTCTTTAAATTACTATATCATAAATCCTCGATAAAACTACTACAACTTTTAGTATATGTACAATAAAATATTTCAATCTATTTATCTTCTAACGTATCACTTCTCTATACACATACATATACATTTGAGAATCATTTGATTGATCGGAAGTAATTGACAGATACAAATCGCGAGGCACTTTAACGAAACAATTTAATGACTTATCACGAAAGAATCCTTTTCATCTAATAACCTTTTCATATTTATAATTTATATTATCAATATGAAAATTGAAATCAAGATATATGACGATGTATATCTGTCAGACACTCGGCGCCCTGCCAGTGGCAACCGTTTCGTCACCGATGTCGACGTTCATACCAAACGACTATTGAAAGTTTCTTTTGTTGTTGAAGAATCGAAATACTTGATTACATTTTTCAAGTTAAAATGTTTCTTTAGTGACTAGTTTATAAACGTGCGTTTTAAAATAATTAAAAAAGAGATAGAAATTCACATATTACACCATTTACAGTAAAGTTATTAAAGAATGTTTTCAGTTTTAGAAAGAGAGTTTTACATAAACTCTATGTTAGTAGAAAGATACACAAAATGTCACAAGTCATTCGCATATGATATTTTTCTATCTGCAAATTAAAAAATTCACTGATAACCATGCGACTGACATCTTATTAAATTATGACGTAGACAGATTAGAACATTTCTCGACTTTCTCCGGTTCCCAGGCGATTTCTAGATTTTTAACAATTGCGCTATAGGCGTGATTGTTTCCTCTTTGCACTGCGTGTACTTAATTTTCCTGCGTGATTTTTCTGCGAAGAGGTTCGCGGCAACCGTGGCAGCGCGTATTGTTACGTAAGTCGATACGGCCCACACGCACGCCGCCGTTATTTATGTCATTTCAGAGGTTTTCTTTGGGTCAATCCGTTTACGAACAATAATGCACGCGTAGTTCGCGACGCGAGAGCATCGCCAATGATCATTCGTGTTTTTCTTCGCGTCCAATGTAAATTTGCCTTTGAAATAGACATAGAGCAACAGTTGAATTATACAGGTCTTATCGCATTGTCTCGACACATTGCATAAAATTAAATTTTACACTCTGATTCGGCGAAAAGTTAGGATTGTCCGAGTCTTTAACAAATAAAATACACGCGAATTAGTAAATATATATCTTATAAAATTTGAAAATAATTTTTATACAAAATTATACTTTTAATTAGAAAAGCAATTTATTAAATGACACCAACGATTTTGATATTGTATTATTAATATTCAATAAATTTAGTCAGATTTATGGTCAAACCTAAAATTAATATTAAAATAACAAAATTAATAATACAAAAAAATAAAACAGCAATTCAATTGCAATTTATATTGCTGATATAATCTAATTGTAATTTATATATTACTTTTGCGATTTTACTTTGACATAAATAATTTTTCTCAACCTTAAACTTGGCAAGATACCGAATAATGCATATCTCTTTGTTGGCTGCCTCGTCTCATAATTTCTTGTTTACAATCATGCCGTTTTAAAACGCCAAGTTTTCAAATTAGATTTGCGTATATTAAATCTTAATGTGTTAATTAATATAATTATTATCTATATTTATTACTATCCTCTTTATATAAAAGAACGAATTTTAGAATTGTAGATCTTAAAAATTATATACTTTTTTTATATTCTCACTTATTTACATTCTCAATTACTCCGGATATAATTCTAAGCTAATAATTTTAACTTCATGAAATATAAAAAATTCCAAATAATCTACATTCTAATTTCTATGTGTAAGATCTTTACAGAAAAGTTGGACGGAATCTCAAGATCGCGACGGAAGAAATTGATCGAACCGATAGCAGGTCCATTTTCGCCACATAAATTGCGAGATTACAGCGTTCCTCTTGCATGCGCGATTCGCGTGGTAAAATTAGCCGATGCTACCGGCGGCAGTGCGGCAAAAATTCGCGGCCATGCGTTAACGCGCGTGTGTGTGCAAGCGCGTGGGTGAAGCGCGCGCGTGTTCATACGTGCGTATACATAGCCGAGAGCTGTCCGCGATTGCGCACGTCGTACGCACGATTCGTCGTGGAGCGTGTTAATTGATACGCGTTCGCGGGTACGTGTGTGCGCGAGAGCGTGGGACGGATAACGCTGGCGAACACCGAGATATCGGTCGGCTTATAAACCCTCTCCGAGTGGGAGGAACGAATGTGGCTCGTTTCGCGAATTTTCTTCTATCGTCTGACATGTTTCGCAAAGTTTCATTATAAACTGTTGTGGTTGTATGCGTTCGGTAACACATTCGATGCAATGTTCCATGTAAAAAGAGAAGTAAAAATGTTTCTCCCAACAAAAGAACCTTTTACGTTCTGATTGTGAGATTTTACATAAACGTTTCGATAATGGATATTTTACTTTTCAAGTAATCTTAAGTGGAGCTTTCGCTGCTATAAAACTGATATAGAATGTTATCCTTTCAGAATATGTATAAAATGCGAAAAAATGTTTAATATTAAAAGATGTAAAAAATGAAACGTCAAATCATATTTGATAGAAATAATTATGATTACATTAATTTTGAATGGAAAAAGAATTATCTTTCACGAATTGTCTGCATATCTTATACACAATGTACCTAAGAAAGCAACATAAGTAATATCTTTAATTTTGAAGTAATTAAATTTTTATCTTTTATTATTGAAGAATGAAAAATATAGGAATATTTAATAATTCTATAAAATGTTAGTTATACTTATGTTGGCATACTTTGTATTGTCAACAAAAACTTACAGATGTATACAAACATGTCTCTTTAACGATTCAATTAATCGAAATACAATATTAAACACAAAGCATTGTGTGCATCCATATTTCCGAGAGAATAAAGATATCGTCTCACACGAAGCGCATAAAGATTAAATTGGTATTATCGGAAGCGTAATCGCCGTACGTGGACACATAGTTAAAAATATTTTAGGTCCGTCCCTGGTTTACGTCAAGTGCGTCTTACGAAATCACGCGTTCCGTATCGCTGCGGCCGCACGCACGCGCGACTTCGCAGATGCGCGTCACGCGCAGATTTTCCGCAAACAGCACGAATGCACGGACGACGGGTAAAACACGCGCGCACGCTGAGAAGCGTGAGAGAATTATTTTTTTTCTTTTTTCCTTTTCTTTTCTTTTTCTTTTTTTTTTTTATTCTGCGAAGTCATTACGAGAGTACAATACCGGCGGTGCTTCTCTCGGTTATATGCAACGACGCGTGCGTTTTTACACGATGTACAATCCTGTGTATTTCAGTGTCGGTGGCACCTAACCAGGAAGCAACTTAAACTTCTGTTTATATATCAAGTAAAATCTGTTAAAGTTGAGGATTTTTTTTTTCGGAAACTATATAAACAGTGTAATATTAAAAATCTCATAGATTTTTTCATTCCTTCTCGTTAATAACAAAATCAAAATTATTTATAGCAGTTTTTTACTCTAGTATATTTTATTATTTTGTAAAAAAAAAACCTGTTCTGTTTATAGAAATATAAATTGAGAGAATAACTTGTGTTAATTTAATAATTTTCTCCTCTCCACACTCCTTGTTTACTCACCCTCTCGTAAGTATTGTGGTTTCTTAAAATAAAAGTAATTAACTCGTGCAATTATACGATTATTAGGAAGCACATACGGGTTATCGCGATTAACTGCTGCTGGAGAGTAGTCTTGGGAAATACCGACAGTCTTCTTGCAAATTTACGCCGAAGAAAAACAGTTACGATTATATATTATGCACGCCATATTAAAGAGCTTGATAAGACAATTTTCTATCTATAGCAGTGTCATTTAAAGTGCAATCCACTGTCACTCGTCGATACGCAATAAAACGTGCATCGTGAAAAATCTATTATATATAACCTAATTGGCACATTGCACGAATGCGGTGATGTCCTTTGTTCAAAACGGAACTGCACAGATTATTGATTAATAATCTGTAATAATGCTTATATGCGAAAGGTTTTACAAAGCCATACTTTAATAGCAGCTTTTTTTCGTAGGGTAATGTACCAACGCGTATTTATATCTCTGGCATTTTAAGCGATATTAAAGAAATGTTGACATTACGGAAATGACACTTTGTTATTTATAATCGATTATTATAAAATAAAGCGACTACGTGGGAGACACCGCGATCATTATACCGGATCCAATACCATATTTCCTGACATCCTGTTTCCTCGGGTCGGCTTTTACGCACACTTAAGTGTACTTAGGTATATCGAACAACGGCCGGGAAGCGCTCCGCAAGAATTGTCACATTCTAGAATAATTTAGAAGCTCTCCGAGAGAGACAGTAAATTTCGAGACGGGGTAGATTGCTTTAGAGAGGGATATTTTGTTTCGAATGAACGTTCGTGTTAATTAGAAGCTGTGGGTAAATTTATTTGGAAGAAATGTAAGGCCTGCGTTAATTAGCAGGCATGTGCGTATTGCGAGCCGGTGCGTGACGGCTAATGACGATATATCGTGGTCGAAGCCACGGAGATAACGAAGGTACAGGGTTGCTAAACAGAAGAACATACCCTCGTCCAACTCGTATGGCTAGTAGTAACCGCGAGCAAAGTAATTGCTAATCGTTAAATTACGAAAAGACATGTATTATAATTAAAGCTGTTTTCGTTTTTTTCTTGGAAATAAAACAAGCATTCAAAAAATCTTTCTGTAAAAAATTATGTAAAAAATATTTTCCTTTCCACAACAAAATAAAAAATACATAAAACGAAAAATATGCAAATATATCAAAACATTTTCGACAGAATTATTAATTATATTAATATGACAAAATATTACTGGAAAGTATTATTGTTTATTCTCAAACAATAATTTATCCAATTTATCTTTTATCTGTGTTCTCAAAATTACCTATTAAATCATGGAATTTATATAATGTAGGTAGATAATCAATCACAGAGAAAAGATAATAAATCAATATAGCCATATATTGATTAGAAATAAAAATGTAAATAAAAGAATAATAAAATATAAATAATAATACAAATTAATAGATTAATAAGTAATAATTAAGCTTACGAAATTAATAATATAATTTGCAAGCCGTATAAAATAAATCTAATGTAAACGAATCTAGCATAAATAAATTGTTATTAACCTTTTTAGATCTGGATCATATATAACCTAGAATAATAAATCATATCTTTGGTAATCATTAATCAACCACGTCTTTTTTTATCTGCTGAACAAGAATCCGTTGTCAAAATTTAGCTAGCACGTCACAATTTATTATAATTAGAAAAAACGATTTTGAGAATTTGTCGCTTTTTATCTATTTGATAAATCATTTTTCTAAAAATCATGTAACAGTGCAACTATGGAAGGTTTTCTCTCTTTCTTTTTTTTACTTTCTTTCCCCCCTTCCTTCCATCCCTTATTTCTTGGATCTACGGTATATTGGATCCACTATTTAAAATTTTTATGCGTTGACCCCGTTTTTAAATTTAGTGATCCTCTAAATATCTTTAAAAATAATAAAATAATATATTATGTTTCATTTCTAAAAAAAGTCAGACTTTTAAGAATTTTATCACTTAATTTATGTTCTACATGATTTAAGTAAATTTAAAAAAAAATTATACATAGTATCTATATGTGATAAAAAAAGTGACCTATTCTACAGTATTTTTTCTTAAGAAAATATCAAATCTCGGTTCGTTAAAGAGAAAGAATATGCATCGGATTATTTGCGTTTTTGTCGCCGTAGGATACGCTTGTCAGCGATAAAGAGAGAGAGAAAGAGAGAGAGAGAGAGAGAGAGCGAGAGAGAGCGTACACACTGCAAAAGCTCCTTAAACTTTTACCTGGACAGAGGTATTTGAAAGTTCGCAGGAGTTTCGCGCCGGAGACGTAGTTGTAACTTTATGGCGCTTCGTTACAACTTCGACGACATTCCAAACAGTTTATCGACTGCCGTCTGAGAAAAAGAACATCGGTGTATCTATTTGAGAGGGAAAACGAAACGAAGAGACGTAGAAATAATAGTAATATGCACGGGGTGCTTTTCAACCACCGAATACCCTTTCAATCACGGATATACACGATAGTATATTAAGAGAATTACATCGGTTTCTTTAATGGAGAAATATTGATGTTCAAGTTATTCAAAACTGAAGGTTATATAAAAGCTTCTAATAAATAAAACTCGAGAAAACAAAAATAAATAATCTTCTTTAATTAATTTTAAATAAATATATTTAGTAAAAATTAGTTTATAAGCTTAGAGTGATCAAGATATCTAATGTTGAAAATGAGAACCGGCGACAAATAAATTTATTCCAGTAAGGTGTTCGCTCGTGAAAAAAGCGAATTTTTTAATAGGATTTGTAACTATAGAAGAATGTTCAAAACGTAGTTGTCTGGGACATTCTGTACACCATGTGTCTCGAAATCCATGAGTTAGTTGATGCAGATCGATACAAATCGGCGCAATCGACGCGAAATCCAGGAGCCGATGCGGCGAGCCGGGATTACCGTTGGAGTGACAGCGGTTGTAACGCATTATAATTAAATGATGAATTTTAGAATGAGCAAATCGCTCGCTCGTAACGAACCAGACCGCAATGACGGCGCGGTAATTTTGATCGCGGTAATAATTTACGCTTTGTTTCTCCGCGGTGTAACGCAAATTTTGTTAAATTAATGGCGAGGAATAATCGAATCGCTCAACATAGGCAATATAATATAATGAAGAGAGAATTATATCGCTATTATGCCATGGTCGACCTGGTTGACAGCAAGCTAAAAGTTTTGTTTATATAAAATTTTTATAATGCGCACAATCGATTTTAGAGATATGCTCATTTGAAATTCACAAATCTCTTAGACTTAATTCAAAAGTCTGTCAAGTAAGAAACCTTAGTAGATTCATGATCAAAATTTTTAGACTCTAGAAATCTCAGAATCTAAGTAGGTATACAGATTTGTATATATACAGATGTATATATAAATTTGTTTGTGAAGCAGCGAATCCATGCATGTAAAAATCTGCGAATTTAAAGATTAACAGATCCAAGAAAAATATAGTGCGAAAATCCGTGCGTATTTTATTCTTCGTTGATAAAATTAAGCTTTTTAAAAGTGATATTGATATTTTAATTATAAATTTTGATAAAAAATTTAAACAGTACAAAATTTTGAATAAGACCGTTATGTGACTACACAATAATTAAGGGCACTAAGCGGTCAAGTTAGATCCTGAGTGGTAAAATATTGATTCTGTATGAATTTATATACTACACATATATGATAGTCTTTTTAAACAGCGCGTCACAATTATTTTTAATAATTAAAATAAACTTAAATCTATAAAATACAATCTGATTTCTACGATGATAAAAACTTATAGTTAAGGTTAAGACAAGTATAATAGAATTTTTTTTAGATTTTTGTATAAATAGGAACAATAAAAAATGTGTTTTCAGATCCTGGAGAATTCCTATTATCTGAGGAAGAGTTGACAAAGTTAAAATTTATGTTGCCGGTAGGGGTAGCTAAGAATCTGTGTATGTACCTATGAATAAAGAAATTTGTAGACTCGCTGAGATCTATCGGAAAGAGTCAATCCGGATTTAAGGCTGTAGCGAACGATCGGCGGCTGTAGGATCGGTCAAGAATAATAATATTATCTGGATGTTCGAGTCAATTACTCGGCGAAATTGACGCGTAACGGCCGGACTTCCGGCGACGCGGAGGCATTCCGGTTCGGTCAGGTATTTTTCGCGCAACTTCACTCGGTTACGAGGTTCCGACGGGGGATAAGAGATGTCTGGTAGTAGCACCTAGCCATCGTTAACCGGTGGTAACGACCGGCCTCTCTCCCACCCACGTTTAAACGCGAACTGAACAGGTAGGAAGTCCAATCGGAGAGAGGGAGCAAGAAACGGACAGAGAGAGGTAGATAGAAAGAGGGAGCCGAAGATGATGAAAGGAATGAAGGAGCGTGAGTGCGAGAGATCCACGGGTGAAAGAAGCTGAAAGGCGAAAGAAAGAGCGCCGGAGGAAAGGGACATCCCAGAAGAAGCGCGAGGCGCGGGTTTAGTCTAGCTAGACTAGCCTAGGTGAAAATAACGATGGCTCGCCATAAATCAGCCGAGGCGACGGTCACGACTGCGGGAATCGCACGGCACGGCACGACGCGCGCGGCGAAAAAGCTTCAGTCGGTTACCAATGACTAATACCCCGTGGTGAGCTTTTTGCCGAGGGCTGCTTCCTTTCACGCGCGCGACACGCTCGTGAACGGCGATAGCGATGGCGGCGCAGCGCGGCGCGGTAGCCGTTCGCTCGCTCTTATCGGTCGCGCTCCTACGAGGTAAAAAGAATGATAGCGTTGTGACGAGACAAAGTACTGACGTTAGAATCGCGAAGAAATATATCGACAGATAATATTTTAACTCATCCGAATTCGGAGTGTGTGCTATAAGAAACGTGAACGCGCGAATATTTTAAATAATAATCGTCCCCGTATTATACTTTCGTAGAAGTTACGAAGCGCCGGTCGTTAGACTCGCGATATCGAGGCCAAACACGTAAGTGTCGATATTTTGCATCATTAGTGTGCTTTGCATCGGTTATGGTAGAGAATTACTTAAAGTTACGCGGTTAAAGTTGTAAAGTAACGTCGATGCTTAGACCAGAGGCATAAATATCTCAGATGTCAGCGCACTTGACTTATGCCATTTTTCGATGCCATCTCCTGCGTTTATAACGAGCCGGAAGTTGATTTGCGGATTATAACGTGGTATTAACGAGGATCACACACAGTTTCGCGAATCTAATCGCGTGCGTATATTCGACTCGATCGTTCGTTTTAAATGCATTGCCAGCATTTAATGGCACGTATCGATTTCGAACCGCGATGAATGGCATCGAGAACAGCACGCGGTTCGCGATCGGGGGATGGTGGTGTTGCGGGGGGAGGGGAGAGAGAGTAGAGATCGCCACCGGATAGAGATTGGGAACCGAGAGGAAAGAGAGAAAACGAATCCCCCGCGAGAGAATGACATTTCGGCCGACGCGACGCGGCGCGACGCGGCGCGGCGCGGCGCGGCGCACGGCATGGCGGCGGACGATGCGACACGCGCGGAGATAGAAACGGGAGGGGAAAAACAAATCTACGCGACTCGCGGGCGCGAATGATGTTTCAACGGTGCGGCCGACTGGAGCAATTACTAGTGGAATATTGCAATCATTACGTCTCTATCTCGTCGCCCGAGAGTCTCGTCCGTCTGTCTCCGTCACGTTTTAAAAATGATCACGATACGTACACGTGTGCAGGTGTATGTATACGTTTGGATTGTAGGGAAAACCGCCCATCGGCGGTGCCCATCGAAAATCACTCTGTAGAATGCCGCCAATCAAAAGATCGTGAACCAGTGGAAACCGATTTAAGTCGTCCGGCCCGATGACAACGGAATAGATAGCTGTTACGCAATTTTTATTTTTTGTGATACATATAGGAGTGTTGTCCTGGCATACAGGGCACTGCGAGGTTATCATTCGTACCATTTACTTTTTGTTACATGTAAATAAATAAACGATTCGAAGCAAAAGTGATTTTTGATATCTGCAAAATCCATTTTAAAATTCTCTGCAGATAGATACTTGGTAACAATATTCATATTTAGAAGAAATAACTTTAAATAAGCATCTTTTTTTTTCGTGCGTTTATACAAAGCATTAGCATTTCTTTCATTAATACATTTCTTTAGCAAAAGATTCGAAGTGAGCAGATTAAGTTCATATAGCTTGTAACGTTATAATCTTTCAACTTTTGTATTCAAATTGTTATATAATTTTCATATTTATTTAATATCTATAATTTTAGAGAATATAAATTTAAATTTTTATAAAATAAATATACTTTATATACACAATTCAAAAATTTTAACTATTAAATATGAAAATTATATAAAAATTTAAACACAAAAATTAAAAAAACCAAAAATATAAATATAGTCTTCTTACTTTGAACCTCTTTGAAGCAAAAAAAATATTAATTTTTCTTTAGTTTGTGAAGACGTTCGCAAACAAAAGCCTATTGTAACGTGATAACGTAACACCTCGAACGAGTAAGCTCTCTCGCGGTAGCTCTTATCTGACGCGATTATGATTATGAATCGATAACTCATGCCGATATACACTAGTGCGTGGAAATGCACGCATACGTTTTGCCACATATAGTTTTCCTCTCGAGTGTGTGAAAATTAGATTACAAACACTAAATACCGATGTTTAAACGTAACGAAATATCGATACTGTTATTCATTCATTGGTATTGATATTAATCGTTTCCTCCCCCAAAAGCCAACGCTGCGTCGCAATGCAGTGATATGAATACTGATAATCAAAGAGAACAATATGATCAAAGAGAACATGCGATATTAAACGAGTAAAAATCAAAAATTTTTTAGATATACATAGAAATTAGGAACTTCAATTTTGTGAACAAAAGTCAAAGTTTACGATTGGAAAAAGACATGCATATGATATTGATCTTTAAATAATTGTCGTGGCATTATGTATATCATCATGATTTTTCAACGATCGTGAAATATTGATCAAGTTTAATTATTTATTAACGCTCGCAAGATTGTCTCTCGGAACGCATCTCTCGATGTGTATATCCTGCATACCTATTTTACCGTGACATTGTAAAAATGATTCGATCGCTTCGATGGAGCAGAAGTCTTGAACAAGTCGCTTTCTTTTGATTTATCAGTGTTAACGACCCTGCTACGCGAGGATGCGTTAATCAGTGCAGAAAATGTACAAAATACTGCGCTCTCTCTCTCTCTCTCTCTCTCTCTCTCTCTCTCTTTCGCCACAGCTAGACGATATTGTTTTTACACAGCTATGGGTGCGAGAGTTTGGCATTTTTTAAATTTCATGTGACTCGCGACAGGATCGGAAAAAAGAGAATAAAAGAGAAAAGAGAAAGTGATATTTATTATTTAAATTAAAATAACCGTTTTAGTCGCGTAATAACTATTATAATTCTCTTTCAAGAAATATATAAACGATGCAAATATGCGCAAAAAATGTGATAAAAAGTAATACTGCATTACGCGAAAACAAATAAAAACATAAAATTAAAACAACGAAAAATACATGTATAGTATATGTACAATAATGTATTAAAAAGGAGAAAAATAATAGAAGTGAATATATAATTGATTCAAAATGAATAAAATCCGACATAAAAGTTATCTTTATAATTATTTTTAAGATTAATCGATAAAATTTCGATTATTTTTTGTGTTATGTTTTTGATTATCTATCATTTACATGCTAATTTTGTATCTAAAAATAAAGCAGTATAAATAAAAAAAATATGTATATTCTGAAAATATTTTAACAGCATATGTTGCGCATAGTGCAACATTTGCAAAAAAAGTGGCACAAAGATTAAAAATTATCAATTTTAAATTGTTTATAGAATCTCTCTCTCTCTCTTCTCTATCGCTGATGTTTCGATATCTGAGAAGCAGAATAAAGTAAATTCAGTTTTGTTGTTTGTGACACATATATGTATATGTTATAATTACGAAAACAATAAATCTCAAAAGATATGAAGCAAATTTCACATCACAACTTCTAAATATAATAATTATTATTATTAACTGTTATTATGTCTATTATACAACGCTGCTAGATTATCTGATAATAATGTAGTAAGATAAATAATTTGTATTTGAAGACAAAGCTGCTTGAGATATACAAGTATACATCATAAATAAATTATAGGTACAGATACTGCCACTTATAAAAGTTCGAACACTCGTATAAACTTTATCGAATGATAAAAAATTAGAACATTACAAAACAGTAATTATATTATTGTTTTGTATATTTTAGAATATTTATATACGTACTAACACCAATTGCAAAAGTTTTATTAATTTAAAAAAATTTTATATGTTAAAATGTCTTTATTTCGTATAGAAAGAGAACATAGAGATAGTATAAATAATAAATTTCAAAAATTCGCGTTTGTTAAAATTAATATTATAAAATTACAAATAATTTCTAAAGCTATTCCCACAGAGGTGGATAGGCTAGTAAAAGCTTTATAAATTTTTTTGATGTTACATGTCAAACGCGAATTTTTGAATTTATCAATTTATATTTATACTATCGATGTTCCACAAAAGAAAGACAATTTATATTGGCATATAAAATTAAAAATAATTCATAAAGCTTTTGTAGTTGGTGCCAATATGTGCACAAGTATCCTAAAATATATAAAAGAACAAATACAATTGCAGTTTTATAATGTGTCCTAATTTTTTACATGACTGTTCGACAAAACTTGCGTGGGTGTCGGAACTTCCACGAGTGATAGTGTATGTTATTTCGGATACAAATTCAAATTTGCCCAAACTTATCCAATTTACTCTATTTATACAAGTCGATCGTTTATTTAATTCATGAAATAACGTATCCGCGATTACGATTCCACCCAGATTTATCCTCGGAATACACGCATGAATTTTTCAACTTACATTCGTCTGCTACTCAGGCGCAGGTCTTTCGACGGGTTTTCCAGACATCCTACACACAATCCACGCGTCAAACAAATGTCTAACGTGCGTCTGCACGCCCCATTAGCATTCGGTTGTATGTACGCGTACGATGGAACACAGAGGGGGAGGGGTGAGGTGCACGTTGCCGGCGTCGCGCGGAGGGAGAGAGACGGAGCGACGCCAGCTGATCGACGCCGCGGCGCGGTGCGGCGCGGCGCATCGCGACGTCGCGGTATCTACGATAACGGTGGCGGCTAACGCCGCGTTGCGTTACGTTGCAATTCTCTCTCTCTCTCTCCCTCTCTCTCTCTCTCTCTCTCTTTTTTCTCTCTCTCTCTCTCTCTCTCTCTCTCTCTCTCTCTCTCTCTCTCTCCCTCTCTCCCTCTCTCTCTCTCTCTCTCGGGCGATCCTCAATGTCACGTACGCCGATAACGCGCCGCGGAAAATATCGCCGTGGAACGAGTGGCTTTGGCTCGTCGGAAAGTCGTGCGCGGCCTTTCCGGCGGTGACGGCGACGGTGAACAATTGAACGCGTAACGATCGTTAAATGTCGGAAGGTACGTACGTACATACGTTTGTACGCGTACGTGTGCGTACGTGCCGCACGGGAGGCAGACGGAGAACGAAGTAGAAAAAGATGGGGGCGAGACGCGGACAGAGAGAGAACATGTGTATTGAGACAAAGTGAGAAAAAGAGATAGAGAGGGAGAGCTGGAACACGCGACCTTCGCGAAACGTCAAATGTCTATGCTGCTTAGAGCGCAGGGCCGTACTGCGAAAAGGACCGCGCCCGCGATTTGCGATGAATATATTATTGTTTTTGCGCAATTCATTTGTTTAGAATGCGTTCAAATTGACATGTACTTGTATTTCGTCCCCTTTTAGTAAATTTTAATTTTTATACAGGATATAGGAAAGCCACTGTGTGTTCATATTTTTTAAAGAAACAAAAAATACTATAGAATAATAAATCATAACAAATTTCATTCGGGAAAAGCTGTAAGATTTTTAAAGTGAATCTCTCTCCTCTATAGATTAATAACTAATAGTCGCGGGATACGCTCACTTTTTATAGCAGTGTCAAACGTTATAGAGTTGAAGTTTCACATGAAGTTTGACGAATAGCAGTGAACGCGATAATGCAAGTCTGGGATGAGAATAATCGTAATAATCCGTATTCGCAGCAGCAGCGAGAGTAAGGCTTTAGCATTTACTGTATATTCCGTCGCACGATATCGCAAGGGTTCGTTATTGAAGTTCCTTGCAAAATCCGACGTCTCTGACGTCCATGCAACGTGACAACACGCGGACTCCGAACATCGAATGCAGTTCCCTGACGAAGACAGACTGCGCGGCGCGAGGGCCGAACCGAGGAACGAGGACGGAGCGTCGTCTTCGGTATTCTCGTCGTCGAGACACGAGCGATACGTCACGCGGTCTGACTCTGTCAAGGCAAGTCGATCGCGGAAACGCTATTATATCGTCGTCGTACAGGCGTTAGAATCGCTGCATAATGAAACGTAAGAATAAGAGAAGTGGGGAATGATCCACGAGGCATTGCACTCTGACGGAGAAACCCATGGTATTTCATATTTCCTACGATAAAATATTTGGGAGAAGAGCTCTGATTTATAGTAAAAGATGAAGCGAAAGTTTTCCGACAAAATATAGGTCGATCATAGCTATTTCAAAAATGTTATGATTATACATATTTGATTATATTCTTTGTAATTGAAGAATACACAGCAGATAAAGCTCCATTTAGACAAGCAATCGTTCTGACAGTTTCAATTTTTTACATTTTATGTGATCAATTACAAGTTCTATAACCAAATATTTATTTTTGACAAATAATTTTTTGAATTATAATTTATACTTTATCACAGCTTTAACCACATTATAATATGCATTCTGGGAATATAATAGATGCATATTCGACGTAGAAAATCATTCTAACGAATCTGTTCGAAATGTCAAAGCTAATTGAATTAGTTCGAAACTGATTCTAATCAAAGCTTCAGACGATGAAGTACACTGAAGCTAGTCGGAATTTGATGACAGAGCGCGTGCCACTACCACTTGCACTTTACGTCAACGTATACGCGATGGAACAATGTTTGTTTCAAGCCCTTTTGTCGCGAATTTGACTAATTAAAGTAGCAAGGCAGAGCGAGAAAGTCATCAAGGGCAAGCGGATACTGACATGAAAGAAAATTTCACGCCAAAGTGCGCGTTGTGCTTAGAATCTATTATTGGATCATTGTCAGTCAAGAAACTCGAATAACAAACAGAAAGTCTATACACACACGACACACGTCATGTGACATGGATCTATAAAAAGCATAAATAAAAAACGTTTGTTACAAAAGAATTACCTTTGTATTAATGCTCATTCAAAATTTTCACTTTTCTTTTTCTTTAAATGTGCTATACCATACAAAGATGAGTTAATCCTTTCTCCACTTTACAAGAGTAATGTTTCTTAATCAATTTATAAATAAAAATTTCACGTTACCGTCGTTACCGAGCCAGAGCTGTCGTATATATAATTTATTTTTCCAATTTTTGTAGACTAACCTTCGTAACACAATACGTGATGTTATCTTTCTGTCATGATACTAACATCTTCAGATTGAAGATTATACACACAGTTCATTTTTATGACGCTAAACGCTTGTATTTATTTCTGAGAT
Source organism: Cyphomyrmex costatus (assembly GCF_001594065.2). Taxonomy (NCBI): domain Eukaryota; kingdom Metazoa; phylum Arthropoda; class Insecta; order Hymenoptera; family Formicidae; genus Cyphomyrmex; species Cyphomyrmex costatus. The sequence continues at coordinate 720,305 of NW_017275598.1, read as the reverse complement.
TCTAAAGTATAAATATGTACTACAAATTCGCGAATTTGTCGCTAAAAAATGAGATGTAAATACGGCAATAAATATTTTGATAAAAATGTTTACAAAGAACATTCAGCAACGGTGAAAAAGAAAAAAAAAAGAAAGGGAAGATCGATATCACGAATTAACTCATTTTTGCATAACGTTATCCAAGTGATTGTCTCCCGATCAGTTTTAGCACGAATTCATCAGAATGAGCCCACCTCGGAACTACGTCACTATGATACTGCCGCTGCCGAAGTGAAATCCGCGAGAGAGAATACAGTCGTCGAATAGTTTAAAGCCTCTCGTCGGAGCGGGCCGTTCGATCTCTCGCTCTAGATTTCCTCAGGACTTTACTTTTACTCGTTCACTCGATGACGCTCCTCGCACCGATCAACGTGCTCCAAAAACGAACCTGCCTCTTACCTCCCCCTAGCGCGTTTCCCTCCCCTCTCTCCGGCTCATCAATTTCTCGACGCACGTGTGGTATTTTCGTCCGGCCGTATTTGCGGCTCGCGCGGGACACGCACTCTCCGCAGAAATCTCGCCTTAAGTTCTTGACAACACGCGCATATTTCACGCGCGCGCATTTTGTGTCGCACCTTTCTCGTGACGTTCTCTTTAAGCTTCATTGGGTTTCCCTCCTTCCTTATCTTTTCATCGCAAACTCGCGCGCTCGGGTCTATCACAGCTGAGCGCTAATAAACGCAGCTGATTTCCTTCTCTCTCTCTCCCTCTCTCTGTCTCGACCTTCTCACTCCCTCTCTGCGATACGTCTCAAGAAAGAGTGTCGACGACTCGCGACGACAGAAAAGCCGCGAGCGAAACGGACGCGAGTCGCACGACGCGTCCTCGGCGTTTCCTCGCGGCTCCAATAAAGCGCGTCGTTCGCGCGGTTGCACTGTTCACTGTCACGTGTGTCGCGGCACGTCGCGGCGCGTCGGGTCGCGTCGCGTCGCGGCACGCGCGAGGACCACCGTGCCAAAAGCGTATACGTCTTGATATCGCTTTTTCCATTCTTCCTCTCACACTCTCTCTCTTGCTCGACTTCGAGCCAGGCTTTTCCGTTGTTGCGTAGAGAGGAAGCCGAACTATTTCGAACGCGCGTGCACGTCACGGCTTAACGAATGCACACAGGACTGACCGCGAGATTCGAACAGCGGCTGCCAAGACTTTTCGGGGCCGCGCAAGGTCGCCGCGCCGATTTATAATCGCAGCTGTCAGAAACGCGCGCGCGGACCGCGAACGTGACGTGCACGCGCCGCAGCCGTAGCACAAGCTGTCAGAGCGCGTGTTTTCACGTGTCTCCACTGTAGTTCGAACGGTGCGGCGACGCGCGCTCCGCAGAGACGTCGAGAGAGAAAGAGGAGAGAGAAAGAAAGAGAGAGAGAGAGAGAGAGAGTAGAGAGAGAGAGAGAGAGAGAGAGAGAGAGAGAGAGAGAGAGAGAGAGAGAGAGAATCACTTCACGCGTGTCGTGACAGCTCCGCCGAAACGCGGAACAACGTGTGCGGATAAACTGATCGGACGACATCAATAAACATATCGAGCACGAATCGAAACACATCGTTTGATCCGGAATAATCCTTCAAATTTTTCCAAAATACATTTATCACGGTAAGAATGAAAATTGGACCAGTCTTGGAGCGCGGCTCGATTTTCAATCTTTCAAAGTGAGATTTTACTCTTCAGGGGTGTGAGATTCACTCTGAAAGTTTTAGAGAGTAACGAAACTTAGCGCGTGGTGTTTCGCGTGACGCGAGGCCACGATTTTTCTCTCGTTCTCTCTGTGATCCCTTCGCGCGATGTCGATCGCTCTCTCTCTCTCTCTCTCTCTCTCTCTCTCTCTCTCTCTCTCTCTCTCTCTCTTTCTCTCTCTCAGGATTCGACCTTTTATTTTCGTTTATTTATTTTCTCTTTCTCTCCGTTTGTCTATCTTTTCCACGAACTCGTCAGGCTCGTGACAGGTAGCAGTGATAGCGGTCGAGAGCGACGGAACGGTAATAGCAACGATGGTTAACGAACATGGCAAGTGTAACGTCGACGGATGACGTACGACGACGATAGATGAAAATGTTGATCCCACCCTCTTCGTAGAGTGAATATATACAATATACTTTTTTTTCTCTCTCTCTCTCTCTCTCTTTCTCTCTCTCCGTTGGTCCATTTGACGTTTGTCACGAGACGGAATCGCGCACGCGTCACAAAAACCGTCGAGATATTAAAACGGTTGTCGTCTGTCCCCGGTGACGACGCACGATGATGACGATGACGAGGACAATTAATGACGATGACGACGACGGCGACGTTAACGACGATAACGACGATAAAAATAATTAACCGCGCACTGGGCCACGTTCTTTCGTAAAATCGTCAAACACCGCGCTTTAAATATTTACCTTGCTACATGTAAAACGAATAGAGGAGCCTGCCTGAATCGAACGAAGGAAGGCTCGAACCGGCCCACTGTGACGTCGCCGGCCTACTGTCAGCTCAGCGCTCGCTCGGCCCCGCGGTCAACTAACCTACCGTGTTCGCCGCGCAGACCGTGCCGACAAAATAAATCGATTCTGCGCGGCTGAGCGCCGTGAGCGCCGCGCGATAAATCCGTGCGTACGCCGACAGGATTTTCGGCGTCACTCGCGCTTTTCCGCGCCCTCGCGATCGTCTTTCGATGTTTCGATAGTCGCTCATATGACTCGCGTTGTAGTCAGGTGTGAAACGCTCACGCGCGCACCGCCGCGTACACACGCACGCGCGCGCTCTCCCACACAAAGCCGCCGTCTCGATGCGCGCGCTTGCGCGCGAGAACCGCGCACGCACACACTCGCGCCGCGATGTAGGAGGACCGCGCGTTACACGGATACGCACGTATGCACACGGATAACATACATACGCACTCGGCAGCGCGGCGTCGTCGTCGTGCACGTTTCCCTCGCGGATCTCTCGCGATTCGTAGAGCGGGATAGGCGTCGTTGGACCAAAAAAAAAAAAAAGGCCGATGGTTGAGAGAAAGAAACAAAGAAAAGAAAAAGGACAGGGAGAAAGGGATGAGAGGGGGGGGAGGGACAGAGTCCTGTAAAAGAAAGGTGAAGAGGGGGGGCGCGTAAAAGTATCGCACGCACTCACGTCTTACGCGCGGAGTAGCTAATTATTATTTTCGACGTATACGCGATCACGAGGATGAAACGTATACTCGTGCCTTCGCCTGTCTGACGATGACGGATCGACTCCTTCGCGAGTCCGATCGATAAAAAAAAATCTCGTGATGAAATGTCAGATTCTCTCTACGGAATAGACACGCGCGATGAAATACATATGAGTCTCGTTATTTTGAAAGCTCGGCGTAACACTCCGCTCTTAATTGAGAATGACATTTGAGATAATAAATTGAGTACTTTAACTTCTCAGAACGAACTTTTGCGGCAAATTGTACCTAAGTAACTGTCTTTACAGTTTATGTGTATGTTACTGCTTAAAAGTAAAAAAAAAAAAACGACAAAATATTGCATGACTAATATCTTCGGTAAAATTGATTTTTATGATACCTGTATTGAGGGGTATGCTTGTTTTGTTATTATTAACATGTTAATAAAGTAATTTTGATTTTACATGTACGATATCTCATTAATAAAAAAAATTAACAAATTTTCTTTATGTAGATATTATATAAGTTTTACTTGTTTCCTCTGAAACTTCAAAATTCTGCTTTAGTAATATAATATCTTATTTCTTAATTGCCGACTTAACAAATATAATTAAGATTTCTACTCCACACACGTGTACACGCTTAACGTACGCTTAACAGACATAAAACTCCTCATTCGTTTTGCTTCTCGATCACGCTTATTTATTAATTCTTAATTGTATTTTGTATTTTTTTTTACATTTTTGTGAACACTATATATTTCATTTCTACTTTTCTATGCTTTTTTAATCTCACAGTACATTGTGTACATGCGTATCTTAAGTTCTACTGAACTTCGCAGAGTAATACATGCACGTGTATTCGTCTGCGCGAGTCTCGCGGCGATGTACTCCGCTTTTATATAGATCCTTAGGTAACGCGAATTGCGCTTGCAGCTCGTCTGCATTCACGAAAGAGATAGAGAGAGAGAGAGAGAGAGAGAGAGAGAGAGAGAGAGATAGAAGCATGTAATAGCAATACGTGTTCTTCAACCTACATTTGGAGTATCATCTTGCGTTAGTCCAATTGCAGACAATTGGCTAAAAAATAGCTAGTATAAAAAAATTTATATACGTTTACATTTATTTCTTTCCTATAAAGATAATTGCCGACATGTCGCATATATATCGATTTATTTTAATAAGACACTTCAGCTAAAGCTACTTTTCAAAAGATTTACGTAATGCAACAATAATAAATAATAGATAAAATATTGGTAGTTGTTGCAAAATTAAAAAAAAAATTTTTTTATTGATTGAGATATGTACTGAAAAGAGCACACTGCGCACGTCGAAACATGTTGCTAGCGGGCATGCTTACGAAGAAAAGTGGCTCCGTGGTCTTTATCGAGCGATCGTTACTCATAAATTATTAGCAAATCGATGATTTACAATCGATGCATAGATACAGGAACGCGCAAACTAAGGTTTCAACGAGAAAAACCAAAGCGGCGCAGTTCGCCGGTATTTTCCGTCTTACGTGCAACTCATAATTAATAGTATCACACTGAAATGGTTAACACTTTTTCATGATTTATCGTTATCCATTTTCCATAATTGCTACGTATCGCATTATTCCGCAATATTGCCAACAATTCGGAAAAAAGCACAAAAGTATGCTCGCGATAAAGTCGTAAGCAAATCATCCAATCATCGAGCGCGAGCGTTTAAAACCCAGGCTATAATTACATAACTAAATTTTCTAGTAAAAAATATTTATATATTAACACGCAAATGTGTAGACTTAATTATACATTGTAACTCACGTAAGAGAAATAATAGGCAATTATAATAAAATTATTGTGAACGTTATATTGTTATAAATTAAAATTACTATAATTATTTTATTTTTACAGACACAGATCAAAATTAATCGTTAATCGAAACTGTACTTTTCGAGTCCTTTGAGAAAAAGACCGATCTTCTCTCACCGAGAGGTTTGAGAAAAGAAATAAAAGGGCAGAAGGGCCCAGAGCTAAAGTGGCTGCACTTGCTTTCGGGCACCTGTGGTCCTGCGTGTCAAACGCGATTATAGTCTGCGTCCGACGTCGTCGTGTGCATATGCATCGATCCACCGCGACCACGCGTCCATTGTTTTTTGCATCCTTTTTGTTCATAACCGTGCGGTTACGCTGAATTGCGCGTCTACGCGTTCTTAGGTAACGCACGGAGCGCGTGTTGCGTGAACGGAATTGCTCTCCTCTCCCTCCCCCTCGTTCTCTCTCTCTCTCTCTCTCTTTCTAGCCTGCCGTTTTATTTTTACTTTGCACGACTGTGCTAGCGCCGACCGACCAGCGTATCGGACGCTCGTGACGTCGCCCGAAAGTGCATCCTCGCGCGTGCTGTTAGGTAACCCTGAGATAGCGACGCATCAGTCGGATCTCTTCGCTGCAGCGACGATTGCAGAACGTAATCGTTGGATCACGATCTAGACTCGCATTCTCATCTCTCGTGTTTGTTATTCAGGAATTTATTTAAAAACCTTTAGTACACACGCATTACACACAATCGTTACAATCGTTACAATCGTTATCTCGGCATAAGAATGCAAATGTGAAGTTATAGGAATTGTAACACAATGATTGAACATTGTATTATTATACACGTAATAGAGAAAAAAAAAAATAAATTGAATAGGAGATTTAAAATAGTTATGCGTTGCGTCATAAACATTACGATTTAAATGATTAAATGTGCAGTTAATTCTAAGTTTTGTTTGAATATCGTGGAAATAGGAGAGAAACGCGGAAATATATACCGTAACTGTATTAGTAGCTAAATATGCGCAGAGTGAATACAAATCCAAACGCGCTCGCAAAATATCTTCCGGCTCCCGAGCCAAATTTCGCCGTTTTACCTTTCAGGATAGCAATTTTAGTCTTTTTGTGACGTGAAAAGTTCTTATCTCGTCGTTTTCATAAAAACGTTACGTATCGCTTCGCTTATACGGCGCGTTATATTTACGCGTGTGTTCCATCTCTTGCAAAAAAAATATTCGCTGCTGCGAGAATGTGTTATTAAGTGAACCGCTAAAACTGATACGGATTAAAGGCACTATGGAATATACAACGCGAGAGCAGAATATAAAATAAAGATTTAAATAATTTTTTAATAACACTCGCTATAACTCATTTATTGCATTACGTGTTTAAATATACCACAAAAATTGCGAATAAAAAGGTGTCTAAAGAGTACTTTGCAGTAAGATCACTATATGTAATTGTGGCAGTGAGGTAACATTGTAATATATATTTAAATAAATTTACAATTACTTTTATTAAACATTTACAAAGTAATTATATTTTAATTATATTTCTTTATATTATATAAAACAGAAATTTTTATAGAGATTTGTAAAAACTATAAATATATACAATTTTTGTTCAAAAAGACGAAGCTATATCAACAACTTATGGGAGTTTGTATACTTATGTTCAAAGTTCATTTTTTCATAATAATTTCACTATTAAAACGAAGTTTCTTGTCACATCTAAAAATTATAAATATTTAATTAATAGGCAGGCTCAGTTGAATAAATCAAAAGAAACAAACAAATTGCCAAAAGTTATATCATCTGGGACTTAATAATAAAGGGATCGGATTTAATTGCAATGAGATCTCGGACTGTGGTCGGTATTGACGGAATATTTAACTACGAGTATAAGTCTTTGCGTGTGTGCGATTACAAGCGAACTGTATGATTGTACGTATCAAAAGTCGGCGGACAAGTGTGTTACTCTCCTCTCGCGATCAACTGTGTGACCTCTCGTAGAAAAGCTATTTGTTTTCGATCGTTCGAGAAAGCTTTGAGTTAAAGGTTTAAAATGTACGCGATCCATTGGCTTTGTTCTCTTGCGATACAGCGGTTGTATTTGATTTTCCTTAACAGAGCGAATTACAGCATGTGTAATATTATACTTGACTGCATAATGTCCAATTATGTAGTGATAAAACGTGTTAAACTAAATGCTATTTAAGAGTATCGCTAATTATCGTACTTTCACTGTCTTTGTTTTCGTTTGTCGATTTAACTATCTCGTATTTGTCTCGTGCCTGTCTATATTGCCCTTCTTTTTCTATTTCGAACAGCTTGAGCAAGTCTCCTATATTCGCGTATATTCTGTCGCGATATTGTGATATTCTCATATATGCTGTGAAAATCGCGTCTTTAAAAAACTTTGCAACTGGAGTACTAGCGATATAATCGCTGCAAGTATATTTTTTGTTAAATTTTAAATAGAATCACAAATACTTTGTGTAGTACTTATGCAGGACAAATATGAAATTGTAAAGAAAATATATTTTTAACAATAAAAATAATATTATAATAATTCAGACTTTAAACATTACATAAATGATCCTTACGTTTTAAGCCTATATGTACTCTGTTTTTTCTGTAATACTTAAAAATTATAATTATCAGTCTAATCACTGAATCCAATAATTAAACTATAAAACACCATTTTGTGAGATAAGTACAAATAGTCATTTACATTTTTTTTAGTGCTAAACACGCATCCGTTAGCAAAAGTTAGCTATTCATAATTGTTGGCACGTGCACGTCACAATTTTGAGATGGCGTTAAAGAGGTAAAAAATGATAATTTTGAACTTGTTTTTAAAACATTGTAGCACTAGCAACTAATTTTTTGCTTAATTTAATTAATGTCACATCAAAGTAGCAACTTTTAGCTTTAAAATGCATTTTGCTTTATTTCGATGTGATTTTTTATATTTTCGAGCGATATTAAGACTTGAAAATATAAATAGTTCTTTTCTCGTGTAACAGAGTGTCCGACAAATAATAATATTATTTTAAAAAAGATTAATATTTTTGTACACATTTTGAAACGTTTATTCTACCATTCTTTAACAGAACACTGATTACGATTATTTGTAATATGCAGACTTTACATTCTATCACAATTTCTCCTCGCAGTATCACAAATGATTTCGTATGGTGATCATAAGAAAGTTTTACATAAGTTAATAATTTTGATTATATTTAATTAAAATATAAATATATTATCTAATTAAATTACGTATATATTTAAAATATAAAATTTAGATAACATTAAAAAATGTTTTTAAGTTAATTAAATGATTACAAAGTTACTGAATGTTTAAGTTCAATTCTGTATTTTTCTGTCACAATTACTCATAACGATCTTAAGTATATCTTTTTCCTATTCATTAGTTCCTAAAAAATTACGCATATTCATTCAAAATATTTCAGTTATTTAGAGATAGACGTAACAAAGATCTTCGCTCTCTGTGTAAAGACAAAATATTCATTCTTTGAGTAACAATTGCGTATAAATTGCGGCGAATCGCATCGATCGCACGTCTTAAGAAACTTAAAAATATCCTAGTAACCTATTTATAATGCTCTGAATTGATATTGGGACCACATTGTGACGATAAAGTCGAGAAAGATTCGTACGTATATGATCGAGTATATGATAGGGACAAAATATCCGTGTGGATTAATTATTTTACTTAATATTATCGTATAGGCATTTAAATGCTAGATAATGTGTATATCTATACAAACGATTTATATATGTATAGAAATATATATATTTGTTTACTTTTAGAATATTACTATATCATTAACAGACTATACTAAAGATCGTTTTTTTAGAACATTTCAAATGTCAATTTAACTTAAAATAGTAGCAAAACTGTGTCTCAATATTCAACAATAATTTTTCAAAAAGACAATTACAAATTAACAGGATTTTTATTGTATTCAATGTATAAAATAAAAAAATCGTGAGAAAAACTGCTGCTAAATTTTTATTCGATAAAAAATGTCAAAAAGACTATCATTGAATATAGAAACGTGTAATTTCGAGAATTTTTTTTCAAATGATTATTATAAAAAAATCATTGCGATTCAAATAGATATCTCGATACGTGTCGTGTTACATACATATCTTTGTTTTTTATTTATAGTAATCAAACAAACTTTTTATTACTGGACAATTATTCCGTTATTATGACAACTAAAAAATCATTAATCTGAGACCTCAGATGACCTGTCGAAAAACAGAGTAAGTAATGAGCACCTTACGATACTTTATAATGCAAGCCGTTATCACATAGTCTAAATATGTATTATTTATTGAATAAAATTCCATCGCGGCGAAGTAAATTAGATTGTAAATCAAATAATCGGTTGTATCGTTGTATAATTTAATAATATAAAAGTTTAACGAGAAGCACGGGTCAAGTACATGATCAATCGAATAAACGCAATGTATACTTAAGGCATTTTATATCTTTTACGAGAAATATATATATATATATATATTTATACACCAACTATATTTAATTTTTTAATGTTGATACTTTATTTTGCACATAGTTATTTTTTAAAATTTCATCGCAATCAGCGCAGAATTCGAAGTAATACTATCTAAAGAATTTGCATAGCTTGATAAAAACAGTTTTAAATTGGATGGTCAGCGTAATCTAGATTATTCTAATATAGTAAAATAAATTTAATTAGTATTAATTAGTTCATTAGTGGAACAAACTGAAAGCATTGAATACCTATTTCGAAATATAACAGACTGCATTACGTAAATTAAACAACCAAAAAGGACTATTGTGAGTTTCTAAAATTTTTCAGGGCATTTCAAATCGTATCTACAAAAATTAATTTGTTAGAACGTCAGTAAAAAATGTATGACTACTACGTATCAGCACAATGTAGATACGTTATTTTTCTCGTTGTTCAATGATGATGAATTATCTTACTCGATAATAATAGACGCATTGCGTAACGATATTCATTATTCTGTGAATGATAACTGCTTCATGGAACGCAACTTTGTCGGTGTAACCGATTATTCCTGCGTGTTCGCGTCTTTCATTATGTTACAAAGTATACAGTCAAGATGGTTTTGCCCGAGCCGGTCGTGTTCCAAGTTTTTTCGTCGCGTGGTAGCGTTTCGATGCGCTCGATCGATACTGGATTTCAAGAAACAGCAGGAACTTTTCCGCTTTACAAGCCGTGTAATCAGAGCTCGACACGCTATATACATAAGTAATACATCTTGCCGTATATAGAAACCTTTTTTCTTCTCAGCAATACGCATCGGTGGAGCAAACTTGTTATGCCTCACAATCCCTGTCACATTTTTCTACACAGTACCACACGATTTCCAATCTTCAAAAGTATCGTATAAAATTGTTCACATATATATTAACCCTGATTCGAGACAACATACTTTTGTTAATAACACACCAACTTATTTCTAGATGTTTTTTAATATTACTGTGCAACATTTTTAGCATATGAATTCAATTTTTAACGTACTGGAAAAGCATGTTAAACAAGTAAAATTGCGTCGTCTAGACGGAAAGTGAAGGAGCGACCAGTATTAATCATAAAAATTGTTGGAGCGCCCGATATCAAAATTAATTGAAACAACAATGTTTTTAAATATAAACGTCAAATCGCATTTGCTGATTTATCGAGGAATATTATTTCGAAAATACAGGCGGAGAAATTCAACGAGGTTAGGGCAGGGCGAGGGGAAAATGTTTTCGAGCAGCCCGAATCATCGGTGCGATGGATCTCAATTAAAAGTCCACAATTTGTTTTGGGGGCGCGAAAACATTTTGTTGGGAAATGCTGAAATAAAAGCGCGCGCATGTGCAGCCGTTTTGTCGACATGAAGTCACGCTAATTAATGGTAGCGCGTTCGGTATTGTATAATTCTGTTTACGGTGGACGAGGGAGGTCGCGCGGTATCGACGTGCACGCATACACACATACGTCATATGGCGTCGCCCGTGCCAATTTCTACGGAGCGATTGTTTAAGTTCCATTTATCGAAATGTAACACCCGAATGAATGCGCGCGAGTGTCGAAAACGCTTTTTAACGCGACGGATAATCCAGCCTTGTTGCCGCCGTCCGTCGCCCGATAAACGCCCTATCATCAATCAATGACATCGCACAGACTATTAATTGCGCCGTCAAACTCGAGTATTATACATATGGACGCGCTGTTTTACTATCTCATGATGTGTGCGGTGATATCTTAATAATATCTCTTGCGAAACGATGTTCGTGAGAGATTGTGAGAACTTTGCGAATTTGACGAATTATACGTGTATGTAGAATAATTCGCGCGCGAAAGAAAAAATACATATTTTTTATACTTTAACCGTATATTTAGGAACTCTCAAATGGCTCTTTTAAACTAGCTCGCCAAGTGAAAAATTGTTAAGAATAACCTAACGGACAAGGGCAATTAATTATGTGTAGAACTTGCGTTTATCACGAAACAGTTCGAAGTAAAAGCTTGTTTATCTTTTATACGAGGTTTATCGTTATAAAACAGTGTATTATCGTTAAAATGGTATAGCGATATGGATAATTAATTATGAACGAAATTGTGTGAGTGATTTTATTGTGAAAGCTGAGAACTGAAATGGAAATCAGCAGAATTATATTGAACCGAGAGATTCGAAAATTCTGAAGTTTTAGCACTCGGTTATAAAGGCAAGGTTTCTTTATTCTGTTTCCGGGGTTTCCAGTTTCCTAAGTAAGGTGTATATATATCTGGTGTGGCGCGCAAAACGAGTCACGTTGGCCTCCAATCAAGCATTAAGAGGAGGCCGCGCCGTCGACACCGTCGGACGTCGTGGCGTAGAATTTGCAACTATGCTAATAAGAGGCGACCCGAACGGACAGCTAATGGCCGTCGAGAGAAAAAGGACGAGAGCCGGAAGCGCACAATGAATTCGTGAGGTCGCGGCGACGTAGAGCTAGGAGGTGGAGGAGGAGAAGAAGACGAGGGCCGAGGACGAAAGGGCGCGGAAGGGACATCAGGGGGGGTAGAAGGAGAGGAGAAGGATAGAGGAGGATAGAGAGAAGGATGAGGAGGATGAGGAGGGCGACCACGGATCAATCGTAGCCTTCCGTATTCCCTGCCGCCCCTCGGTCGACTTTCGTCCCCTTCCCCTTCGTTCGCCCCTTCAACAGCCGACTTGCACCCCTTGCATCTCCTCCTTCCGTGCCCTCCACCACCGTTCCCTCGGTTATCCCTCGGTCGCCCTTACCCTCCTCTCTCACCCCATCCCGCGACTCGCACGAGGCCCTCAACCCTCGACCGCGCCGCGCCGCGTCGCGTACTTGCACCGTCGACGTGCACGCGTCGTTACGCAGGCCCAGACCCACCGACCAGACATCAGACTCTCTTCTCTCCTCTCCGCCTCCTTTTCCACCTTCTTCTCTTCATCCCTCGTTCATCTCCGCGTCTCGTCTCACTCTCTGTTTCTCGCGTGCAGCATTTCGCCCCCTCTCTCTATCTACTCTCTTTCTCTCTGCCTCTTGCCGCTTTCCCAGCCGCCGCATCGCGGCATCGGAGGGCGAAGCTCGTGCGGCACAAGAGTAGGTCAGTGGCGTGAATGATCATCAGCATTTGCGCGAACGGGCGGATGAGCGGGTGGGTGAGCGAAGAGCACTCGCGTACGCGTATGTGCACTTGTGTAGGTACGTGTGCCCATTTATCTATACGCAACGCGACGCGACGCGATGTTTGCACCCCTCCTCCCTTCGATGTACATTCACGCCCGTATGCGTCGACTCCCATTCGCATCCACGCAACTTCGCGTCGACGATTGCATATTGCGGAGATACTTTCTAAGCGTGTTCGAGGAAAAAATTGCGATTTATTTTTTCTCAAATCTACCATATATGCGTATGATATATGCGTCAAAGCTGTAAAATTTCTTAACGCTAGATATAATTCTTGAAATTTATATATTCTTGATTTATATATATCTTGAAATTTTAACGTTGAAGAATGATAGAAGGAAAAAAGAATGAAACGAAAGAAACATTCTATATAAGTAAGAATTTTTCGATTCATGTTATGCTTGCAAACTAATCTGATTCATTTACAATCAACGATTTTCGAATAACTGTCGGCGTGAAGTCCAGATTCTTAGAAATCTACTAATTACGTCTATGTGTTAAAAAATGTAATTCTTTGTAACACGTGATCCCGTTAATCCCGCGCTCACGCGAGCTCGCTTTATCAAGATGCGCTGCTTGAAAATTAGTTGCTGCGTTAAGATGGGATCTCCCCTGGAACATTTGAACAATCTCGCACCCACGCGTATCCGTTTCCTCGATTTACGTTGGTGGTTCCAAGAATTTTCTAATTACACTTGTATTGAACTATATAAAGTTATTCGATAGCATTCATTTACGCGCCCACACGAACTCTCTTTACGCAAGTTTCACAGAAATTTTATTAATTATTTTTGAACTTAGTTAACACAATAATAATTATGAATTTTTTATTTATTCATTTAATATAAAAATCTCTAATAAATTATCTCAAGTTTTTATTTATTCGGATAAATAAAAAATTAATAATTAATTATTTTATATTATATTTATTTTATTTATTTGTATAACGGTTTGGATGATTATTGATAGCATTTTTTAAGTATGTATTATTTTAAAAAGTATAAATTTTAAACATACCTAATAAATGTTCAAACATCTACAATAAAATGTTTCAGTCTTAATTGTATTTAACCTTGAAATTTTATTGAAGATAATAGATATTTTTGCACGTATTAAAATATAATTTTGATTTTTCTAGAATTATATTACGTTGTTAAAAAGGCGCACGCTGTATTATTTCGACATCGAGAATATATCGAATACGAAAGTACAGTCGGAAGAGATTCAGGAAGTATCGTAAAATTTCGATAGTTCTTGCCGTGGTGTTATATCTAACTCCGCGTAGAGTATACGAAGCGAAGGATGTGTGTGCGAAATCGCACTGCGAATTGGACGAGTTTCACGGTCCCGACCTTGAAGCGGTTTAACTAGTTTTCGCAACTTCTTGTTCCGCTTGCGCTTTGCGAGAATTATTTTTGTTGCCTTGCTGCCGCGTGTCCGTTTGCCGATCATAAAATACATCGATCGTGAACGCACGGCTTTTTTTGCAACTAATTCGCAATGGCGAGATCGGATTAGCCTCGGTCGTGATGAAGGTGAAAAAATCGTTCTCTCAATGCAGTTACGCTGGTTCATTACATAAGACTACTTCACGGTGAACGCATAAATTAAATACATGATTATATTGAAAGTTGGTTTTATTCGCGGATAGAATCTAAGAGGTATTTTTGCAAATATAATATCGCAATTTTTCAGATCAATTTTTGTTTTTAAAAAGAAATGAACAATTCAATATAAAAAAATATTTAAATAATCCATAGATTCGTGCAAAAGATAAATTTGACACATTTGAAATGACCGACATTGTCTATCAATACCATAAAAGCCGAACGCATTGATGTGCAAGTAATTACATGTACTGTGGATATATATATTACATATGTATAATAAAAGATTACATTTAAGACGGTTTCTTTTTGCAGACTGTGTTGAGATTATATAATGAAAATTAGTATTTCTCTTCTTTCTTTTATCAGAAACCCGTATGGCTGCATTGTCAAGTCAGCCGACGCTTGGTTTATGGGGACCGAAGTCTACGTAGACGTCCCACCATCCAACCTTACCCAACCTCCCTCTGTCCCAACCTTTCCTAGCTCTAGCCTAGCCTAGAGCCGTGTAGAAGTGCACTCCACCACACCACATGGACGTCTGCCTAGTATTGATCCTCGGCTCAGCAACTGGCTACCTTCACCCACTAATAATTCTTGTCAGTCTCCTACAGGCGTGGCGATTCAGGCCCACCGCGCGATCTGTTATCCTTTTTTCGTATCCTGAGATATTGATTTTAAAAAAGTTGGATTAATTAAAAATCGAAAGTTACGCTGTTATATAAATAGCGAGATGTTTTTTTTTTTTTTTTAATGATTATATCGTTATATATATCTTTATTTATCCAGCATAATTAGAACTTCTTCTAATGACGTAATAGTCTTCAGATCTCTGCCTCTATATTTATTAATTTATTTTAACGTATTTATTATTTATACGTGTCAAATGGCGTCAGATCGATTCAACGGTAGAGCAAAACTCGCTTGGCACGCGTCCGCCCCCGATTCTCTCGTTTCTCGCGAAGCGTGACATGCTTTTGAAACGTTCACGGTCGTAAAAAAAAAAGTAACTATAAAAAAGACCGTCTTTGTCCCGTCAGAATGCGTTTTCCGCGCTAATTAGTAAGCGCTCTTGTCTTACAGGAGCGTCGCGAAGTCTTCACGAGTTATCTACGATCGACAGATTACGGCTCCTCGAGCTTGTGGATGTATCGAAATACATTTTCGATACGTGGATTTCGAAGCGGAAACTTAATGTCAAAAATATCGTTGGCATGGAGATAACGCATGTATTTGTGCTTGCAATAGTCATTAGACAACGTCAATGTCGTGGACGTTATTGATAAAAAAAAAAAGTCGCGTTTCTTAACGGTGTATAAATCCTGTTGTGGCCTAAGTTTTCACGTCACGAAAATGTATGCCTCTCGATGATAAACGGAACCAAACTATTGGTATACTACTCCGTAGAACTTTGCGTTTTCTTCGTTTTTCTCCCTTCTCTTCTTATTTTAGCTACGTTTCTTTCTAGTAGTACCATAGACAGATACACACGTATGCACGTTTCATCCCATTTCCAGTTGGTTCTTTTTTAGTCCTATTCTTTGGATAACGGCATGCGATTCGACGATTCGCGTTCATCCAGTTTTACGTTTTATTATCTCGTTCGTTGAAAACGCACATCGGATTTTCCGCTTCTTTTGTTAGGTTTTCGTCCGTTTCGGTCGATGAACCTTCTTGCCCTTTCCCGCTGCGTTTCATGTCTCTGTATAAACGCTCGTCTCGATACAATGGCAACGCGCTGAATGTTCCGGTGAGATGTGTTCTTACGTCGTGTATTATGTATCAGACAGCTATTCGGTAAATAACATGAACCAGACACGCGTATAGAGGTGCGTTTGTAATTGTTGAAATTATAACATCTAATACATACAATGTAAGCTTCACACAAATTGCACGAGTTCTGTAATTGAGAGAACGATTCAAATAGTTATAACGGCGATGATTCTGCAATGACATAAAATTTATTGTCCCCTATAACCGTCGTACAATTTATGCGCGACACGGTTCAGTTTTCCCAGGAAGAGGTGTGCTCTTACTCCCTTTTTCAGTCCCATCAAGGATAATAAAGCTTTCCCGATAACTCGGTTTTGATGCTTTTTGTGCAGTGATTACGATACGGGACCCGCGTCGAGTGTCTGCGAAACGGATCCGCTCGCGTGTAGTGATTGTATGCACATGCGGCTGCTTATCGCTCACGATACAACTACATCGTTCCAACCAAAAGAGAGATGGAAACAGTGTATGTGTATGTGAGAGAGAGAGAGAGAGAGAGAGAGAGGGAGAGGGAGGGAGAAGAGAAAGGAAGAGAGATGGGGAAGCATAGAGAGAGAGAGAAAGGGATACGTATATGTACGGAACACGTGCGCGCACACACACATGCACACGTTTGCTGCACCGTGGTGCACCGTCGAGAGGGAGTACAAACGGCTGAAAGCGAAACGTAAACAAACAGGTAGCTCTTTATCCAAACCAAATAGCGGGGGAGTAAAATTGCGGCACGCTGCCGTTGGGGAAGCCGGAGCGAGCGAGCGAGCGAGCGTGGAAACTTTCTTTCCTTTGTTTCCCATTATATTTCCGCATTACTTTTTTAACGCGCCGTTAAATACCCAAGCTGCCACGAGCTCGCGGGTAGTTTTGGGTGGAAAGAAAAAAAAAAAAGAAAGGGAGAAAAAGAGAGAAGGATGTACCATTTTTCTTCGTCGACAGCGCCGCGAATCTTTTCCGCATAAACGCATTTATGCGTTCATTTATTGCATTCCGTTTACTTATCTTGCCTCCTCGTTAATCTCTCGTATTATTGTTTTGTTTTTCGCTAATGACGTATTGTACTCCTTACTGTATTAAAATTGGCTTGAAAAGTAAAAGTAAAGGAAATATATTCGTTTATGTATCAATTTAAGCTACGTAAAATGCAAAATGACGAAAGCTTTTGTAATATCAAATATATATATACATAATTACTTATATATAACTCATAAAATTATAAATTATAAAAATTATACGTACACAAGTTATAAATTATTGAAAAGTTTTGTTTAAGATAAAACTTACTATTTACAATAAAATACAATTCTTTTGTGATAAGATTTAAATTGTACGTATTCATCTATGTGTTTTTTATTTTTATATCATTTCTATATACCCGTAAAAAATATTATTAATAATAAAACAATTAATGTAAAAAATTTCATCGTCTCAAAACTTAAATTGATAAATAGATTTTTTTTACATTTCATTATTTGAATTGCTTCGAATTCTCTTTTGTTTAAATATCACTTCGGTATAATTTATAGCGAAAATGATGAGAATGAAAAGATTGACGGGAAGTGGCAAGAATACCGATGTTTCTTGCCACCGTTGCCGAGGTGATCGCGCAAGAAGCATCGATTATACCTAGAACAAAGTCTCGTCGAACTACAAAGAAAACTGGTCCTATCTCTGTGATCGGTTATCTGCGTGGCCGCCACGCTAAGGAACGAACGATGCGTATCTACCTACTCGCGAAAGGGTAAATGAGTAGGCTACAGTTATGAATCATTGCACGAAATCGATTTCCCAATCGATGCAAATGTCAAAGAAATCAATCATTCGAAAATGTTGTTTTGTAAATAAATCGAATATAAATCTGACGTGTGTAAATAATCGAGATGCAAAACAAATTAATGCTGTCAGTGCGTATTAATATATAATAATATATACTATATTTTGTTCTACTTTCGTTCGCACGTTCCCGTCCGCAAAATTGGATTTTTAGGTTTTCACAAATTCTTTAAATTATTGACGTAATGTGCGTAAAATGTACGTTGATTGAAGTACCGGTAATTAAAGTTGTCGAAGCGTAATTGACGTTAATGTGTAACAGGTATAAAATTCGCGACTGTACATTTATGCGTTTGTACTTGAGAAATATTAGTCCTTGACAAACCACAGGGAAACGGTCAAATTGCAAAAATTGTTTTCTCGCTGTGCGTCATTGAACCGGCAATGATGGCTGTACGTGATCAACTAGCACAAAGCCGATAATATATACGATTGTCTAATACCACGCGTTGTCGTATCGCATAAAATGTCTCATTGATGATGACGGGTGATATTCGTGTCAATAAATCAAATTACGGTGCGTTTGAGCATACGTTACTACTTTTCCAATCGCCTTTGTACTTGTATTTAATGACACAAAGGTGCTACATATTGTTCATTTGCTGCAACGATATAACTATAATAATGAAACATTATAATTCTTTTAGTCGTTTACAAAAATAATGGAAAGAAAAAAGACATTCTAAAAAGTACATACTTTTATTCTTCTGCAGTCAGTTATTTATTACATCAAAAGTGTATCACATTAAAATGATGTAAATTAATTAAAATAAATAATATAAATCAAATTAAGCAAAATTTTAATGGCCATAATATTTTATGACCAATAATTCAGAAAATATAAATTTTAAAATATTTATACTTATTTTTTCTGTAAAACTTTATTTTTTTTTTATTTATGTTGTAGCAAGTGAGCAATATATATATAATATACATATCTGTATATATACCTATAAAATATAAATATGCCAAAATTGATTTTTAATACGGTTTTTTCTCGTTATACATATTTTTTAATTGTTCATGCATTTTAAAATGTTGCGCAAAATTTTGTGGACAAACATTTATAAGCGTCATCTCTCTACTAAAAACGAAATAAATACATTGTAATTGATAAATCTATGCTTCGTGTCGCACTTTCATGACGCGGCAAGGATTGATTGCGCTTTCGATTATCCTTGAAGAAAGACCGAAGACGGATCGGAATCGTTACGCAAGATTCGCTCGACCATGGGTGGTCGTCGTTCCCTCGTACATCGCACATTCAACGACGTCTTTTATCCGCACCCTAGACAATTATATCCTCTCTCGTTTAATCTCGCAATCTCGTGCATCCATCCAGATCGACCTGTTCATTGCGAAATGGACTTTCAAAAAGCATTGTCTTTATAAACATATCAATCTACTAACGAATAAAAATTATTTTTTAATCAATCTCTCTCAAAGAGAGGGCATATAATATTAAAAATATAATTGATTAAGTAAATACGGAATATGTATTTGAGTAATTCGGGAACATTCTGTATAACGACACAAAACGTGCTCCCATCATTCATGATGAGCTTCCGAGTTTTCCGAGATTCGCGTCGTCTGCGAGAAGGTTCATTGTACGCGTGGCCGATCTGTCTCGCAATTTCCTTAACTTTGCGGAACCGCAAAATCGGTCTGGCCGTCTTTTTCGCAATCGATTCGTTGCGGGCGCTCACGTTTCGGTAACCTTTGAGTGGCTTGGCTTATTTTCCAGACGGCTAACGTGAACCGATTCGAATCGGTTCCTTCTCACGGAATAGTGCGGCGCGGCACGAATGCTAATGTGGACCAACTACGTAAAATCGCATGAATCGCGTAAGAATCAAACGTCCTCCATCTCGCAATTTATTTTCAATCCAGCTTGGAATGTCGGTTTCGCTAGCATAATTCATAAATAACCGGAAAATGGGAAATTGGCTGTTCACGATTTGCACGTTTACATTCTCCATTGAAAATATGTAAAGGTGGGACAAATATTGTAAAATCTATTATTACATTTATTTATTATTCTTGTATAATATTTATTATAACACATTATTGTAATATTTATTCCGTGTTGAGAATTCTTGGCAAAATCAATAGCAATATTTATAATATTAATAATAATAATAAAGAAAAAGATTTTTATAGAAGTTATAATGTCAATACGAACTAATGAAAACAATTGTAAAATAATTAATTGACATTATTTTAAGTGCCCCGTTACCTTCGTGCCCTTCGTGTGTTATTCGTACAAAGAAATAGTATCAAAAAAGCAAAATATCGATAACAACTGTGCGTTGTCATTTCTAGCCTTAAACCGTTCGAATCAGTTCTTGATACCGTCACCGAATCGTCTACTTCAACGGATACAATTATGCAGCTATTGGAGTATGAAAATAGTTTCTCCGTTGTCGGTCCTCATGTGGAGCACCTTGAATAATTTGACGCACGACGGGAGTCCTAGTTTCGCGAGAGCAGCGCAAATACATTTTTTATAGCCTCATTGAGATGGAAAACACGAAAATCCGCTGACAATCGTCACAATTGTCATAATTAACTTAATAATATGAAATTCAAACAGACTTTGAATGTTTCATCATACTTCATTTTTTTATAATTCGCGATATTCTCTTTATTTTCCTTACATACACTGAGAAATTCATTTAGTTGAATCAATTAACCTCTTGTTTCGATATAAACAAACAAATATTTAGTTAATGCAACAAAATAATTTAGTTAAAGTAAAACATTTGCTTATTGTAACATTTTACTTCACTACCTTAAAAATTGACATCTGATAAACTTGTTTATCAGGAACAGATAAAATGCAATAATCAAGTGTTTTTCTTCAACGAAATTATTTTATTGCATCGATCAAAGATTTGTTTGTTCATATTCCAACAAAAAATTAAATGAATTAATTCAATGAGTTTCTCGGTGTATCTATATTATATATATATATGTATATATATGTATATATATGCCCGGTATTTAAAGTCATTCTTATATAAGATTGTCTTAAAATACAATATTATATAAACCAATTAGAGAGTCGCATTAGCACGTTAAAATTTTAATTACGTAAGATGGTCTTAAAGTAATAACAGATTACGAATGCCGATCTATGATTTATAAGATAACGGAATATATTATTTAGTCTTTTCTAGTTCCTTTGTCCATATAAATTAAAAATATTTCAATAATTTCTCTAAAGGTTCTCTATTATTTTCATGAACATATGATGTGTACAAATTAATACTAAACGGATCGACTGAATAATGCTTTCTAAAATCACATTTTTTATTTTTTTTTTTTAATTTTAGATATAAAACGCATGAAATCTTAGAACATTGATATTAGTTCATTTATAATATCAATCTTTTTATATTAACTTTTTAATAGCAATAAATAAAAGACAGTTTGACAGAATTAGTTAGTATAAAGTGACAGGGATGAATCATAAAATTATTGCTATAAAAACATCTTTTCTTTCCTTTTTCCCGAACATTGTCATTGGTGAAGTTGATTCTATTATTATTATATATCAATTACGTAAAATAATAAAATAATACAATCATTGTTAAAAAAAGATTATAAAATTTGGGATCAAAATAATGGAAAACAGTTCTTCCTAGTTCATCCAATGTAAAGTGATACCGTTACACGCATGACAACCGGAAATCAAACGAGGATTCAAAGGATTTCACAGAAAACATGAGAGAGTGATTCGAGAGGAAGCAACGGCGCGGCTACAGGCGGCATCGCTAAAGACCATCGGTTTTTACCATGTTTTAAAACGCAAAAATAGCGTTACGTTGACCTGCACGCAGGATACCCGAGCGCCGCGTAGCCTTTTTCTACTAATAATTATCATCGTCTTAGGTATACCGAAGGAGGTTCGTCAGCGAAGCGGAATCTTTGCCTGTGGCTACTGTGGCTGGAACGTAAGAGAAAAGAAAGGTAAAGAGGGAAAGAACAACACGCTATTTTAATATAAAACGGTTAATTTGAATTGAAAGGTCTATCGAAGATGGAGTCTCTCAAGATTTTTCAGGGGTAGCAATAAATTAAGGTCTATTAACGTGCGCAATCCTAACAATCCTCTAAAATATTATAATACTCGTATATTATTATAAAATATTATTTTGGGATTTAAAGGAATCGGATTTAATTGCAGTGATCTCGGACTATGGTCGGTATTGATGAAATATAATATTTAGGCACGAATATAAGTTTTTATTCCGTGCGATTATAAGCAAACTGTATACTTATATACGTGTTAAAATTGTCAGCGGACAAATGTGTTACTCTCGCGATCAACCGTGTGACCTCACTTGCTCTCGGAGAAGAAACTGTTTTTGATCGTTCGAGAAAGCTTCGAATTAAAGATTTAAAACGCGATTCTTCGACTTTATTCTCTCGCTTATGCGCGATACAGCGGTCGTATTTAATTTTTCTTAACTGCGAATTAGAATTGTATTGTACTCGATTGCAATGTCAAACTATAGAATGATAATACGTGTTGAATTAAATGCTATCGCAAATTATCGTGCTTTCACTACCGTTGTTTTCGTTTGTCAATTTAATCATCTCGTGTTTATTTGATGCCTGTTTATATCGTTCTTCTTTTTCTATTTCGAACAGCTGAGCAGATCTCCTATGTTGCGTATATTCTCTCTCTTTCTCTCTCGCACGCGCGCGCGCGCGCGATACTGCGATATTTTCATATCCTGAAAATCTGTCTTCAAAAACTTTACAGTTGGAAAATATTGGCAATATAATCGCTACATTATAATGTACTTATTCGTTTAATTATATAAGGAAATGATATAATGTTCTATATTATAAATAGAATTATTACAAGTAGCAATTTTTTATCTGAAGATAAGAAAAGGTTTAATGAAAACGGATGCTTATACATATATTGATTGTTTTAAGTACAGCATTTGTTATGCGATCGTTTAAATTACTAATTTATTACATTTTTTAATATTCAATTGGTATTAAATGAGGTACTTTTATTATGCGTTCTATCTTATGTAAATAATAACTAGCATCTATAATACGATATTGAGATCGCCAACTCCTTTTGTACTTAATCGTTCTCGATGGCTACTCTATCAACTGACGCGGAATAATGTTTCTAAATCCGCTCGATTGAACTCGTTGGCGTCACGATCACACAAAAACAGAAAAGATCTCTGCTCTTCTATCTTCGACCGGAAGTCATTTCCCGCGTCGAAGAATCGACGTCGCGCAAATCCGACGACTGTTTTTTCACGGATATGTGCGGACTATACATGTATATATAATAACAATATTGATCATCGTGCGAATTTTGTGCGAAACGAGCCGCAAACGAACCCGAGCCTATTTCGGTGAAATTTTCGAAATAGGCGAATCGCGTGAGTTCCCTGGAATGCAGGATCTTATGAGAATGTCAGGTCCTGTCGTGGCCAAAAGGATACCGTAGTTATGATACGAAGTTGTGGATAATAGCGTGGATCGAATCAGGAGATTACAGTTCCTGCGTCTGCGACAATGCGCCTGAGGACACAAGGTGTCTCACGGACGATTTGACGGTAGCATTGTGATGCGAATTAGTTCGCAACGGTGAGCAGGAACGGATCAAAGATTTTTGGTGAAAGAAGATTTTGGACCCCCTATCGTGACTTTAGTTTTCCAAGTACAGGACTGTAATTTTCTACCTTCTTTGAAAATTAGAGTTTTCCGCAGCACAATATATTTTGTAAATATACATTATAATATAAAAAATAATTAAAAAACAAACGAAAATAAACTTTCCTTTTGACTTTGAAGCATTGCTTGTACCGCATACCATAAAATAATCTACCTAATGTCACCGAAATATTTTTTATGCATCTTTAACAGAAAGTTTTTTGAGGGTTGTGCATGGTTCTGAAAGGTTCATATGTTAATGCATGACCCTTTATGTTTTTTTTTTTTTTTTTTTTAGTAGAATTGTAGGAAACTATGAAGCTAGACTAAAAAAAGATAGTAATGACCTGGTGGGTCGGTCTTTGTATGCAGGGTGTTAATTTCCAGTTCCAAGGTCGCACATTTGCAAAAAAAGCTAATTCCCGTACGATGTTTTCACGAAATGTAGCAAAAGCGCTTTCTCTCTGTATGAATAACTCCGTGTACCGTGAAATGGACGAGATGTACAAATGCATACATTTTCTGCGAGAACGCACGTCGCTGCACGCTGTGCGGGATCGCACACGCAACATTAGCTATTCAAACGCAGCTCCGAGAGTTTCGTCTTTAAGCCGGACCCCTATCGTCAGGCGGACCCGTTTGCCTGCCTAGCGATAGTCTCTAACTTGCAGACCTGCAGACTGTCCTTAAACGTAGTCTGATCGTTTCGCCTCAGGCAATTCGGTATAAACTCTTCAAACACGAGAATCTCTAAACTTTAAATAATACATCGTATTAAATTATTATAATGAAGACGCGCTTCTCTGAGCTTTTTGCACGGTCACATATACATATATTTCTAAATATATGCGATAACATATAGATTAACATAATTAACTATATAATAATAAGCTATTCATTAACTTAATTATTTAGCTTCAAAAGAAAAAGGCATAATTTTTTTAATGAATTTGTTAAATATGTTATTGTATTACAACAAAACCGGATTCAATGGAATAGCTAGTACGATTGTATCAAATTTTAAATTAAAAAAATACTTCGACTTGTCTAAAATTAATCGAGATTATTTTATATAGAAAAGGTAAATTGTAAATTCTAAACTTATGATACATAATAACTGTTAAATGTTAAACATTATTGCTCGCCTTCGCAATACGCTGAGCGAGAATAAATAAAATTTCTTAAAGACGATAAAAAATCCTTGCAAATAAGCAAACAGAGAAAGAGAGAGAGAGAGAGAGAGAGAGAGAGAGAAGGGAAGAAAGAAAAAAGAGAGAGAGAGAGAGGAGAGCGTGCATTCTCGCGTGACTCTCTGCACGCTCGATTAAACGTGCATTCACGATCGATCAAAGGTCGATCGAAGTCGACCACGAACTGAAAACAGTAGTCACGAGAAAAGCATGGGGAGATCGGGAACTATTTGCTCGCCTCTGTAAATATCTGCCTGCGGAACGACTTTGGCAGTCTCCGTTGTACGTACACAACGGCGGCTTGTACGTCACATGTATACACGGTGTCTCAAAAATTACGTATTTCCCGTAAATAATAAAAGTCAACATAAAAAATAACGATTGGGCATCGTGAGAAATTAAAGAAAGAAAACAATACGCTTGACTCATCTAAAGAGAAAGAATTTTAACTATCTCTTTACTAAAGTTTCAAAATAAACACACATAATATTCTTGTAAAGAAATAAACAATTAAAGAAAAATGGTTTTATAAATAATTATATGTTCTTTTTATATAAGTTCAAAACTTCGTTTTCAAAAATCCTAACTCCAGAAGTCGAGATCATTATAATGTTTCGTATGATTAAATAACGAGATTTCGTGTTTAGTTTATTTGATAATTTATTAGGCATATTTCTTGATTGCTAAAGTAGAAAAATGATCGAAAGGATTTCTTGAAGAGAAGAAAACTCAACTATCGCATACACGGTGTATATATGCAGCTCGGCAAGCTTGATTTTTCCATGGAGGAATGCCGGCTTGCATCTTGCCAATTTTCAAAGATTATCGCGCCCGAAGACCGTGCGAACCCTCGGCCTCAGACGAACTTAAGGAAATTGTTGATGCACGATTTCGCTGATTATCCAAGAGTATCAATGACGACATTTAAGTATTGGTTGAATAAATACGCACGGGAGAATTCGCGAAGTTTTTGCTATAATATTTTATATTGGCATTTTTATTATTGTTTAATAAAGCGACATTACTTTAAAAACAGCAATCATTATCAGAAATGATATAAAATATAAACGGTTAATTCTATAGTATTTATCTGTTTAAATTTTCAAAGTTCAATTTATCGAAAATCTTTCTTTTTAATTATATATAATTAAAACTTAATTACATATATAGCAATGTAGTGATAAAAATCACGCAGTGTAGTGTATTAAAAGCGTACAGTCTAAATATTATAAAAAAGAAGAGCAATGGCATTCATTGCGAATAATGCATTCTCATAGTGTTTAATTAAGTAATTAATCTGTACGTTAATTAGCATGCGGTGTTTTAATATCTCTTTGCGGTGAATCCTTTCGCCGGTTGGTGTACGATTAACGATACAGCGTAATGTAACGTAGCCGAGAATAAACACGATTATTCATTTTCGCTGTCGAGGAGGAAAGTGCAAAGAACACGCGCATTTATTTCCGACAAAAATGAAAACGAGAAGCAATTTTACCTCCGCGCGGCGCATACTCCCGGCGATGTAAATGCCAGTTACATGTCGAAAAGCGACCACCACGAGGAGAATCGACGAATCTCGATGCGTCGACCGTAATACCGACGATCCCGTGGGGGCGTTTAACGTGTTCGAAAATGACCCCGCGGAGGCAGACGGGGGCTGAGTCGGGGATCGGGGG
>NW_017275598.1:636215-693785 GCF_001594065.2 Cyphomyrmex costatus | reverse complement strand
GGGGGGGGGGGGGGGGGGGGGGGGTACAAAGGGTTAGAGAGCCGGCTCGTCGACGAGGGCGATAAAAAATTTATTCGACGATCCGTCGGCGCCGCGCCGCCGCGCCGCGTCGTTGGCGTCGCGAACGAAGAAAAACGAAGACGAGGTAAATGAAGAAGAAGGGGTGAAGATCAAAGTAGCAATACATCGCAAAGAGGGAGCTTGGAGAACGGCGAGACAGGAAGGGGATAGATGTGAAAATAGTAATTGCTAGATTATCGAGAATTATCTGCCGTCGATGTTGCATTCACGTTAAAGCCGTAACTACACTTTCGATTTGAATCTTTATTCGATTTTTATTCGGGTAGTTTGGCCTTCAAAGACTGAAATTGGAAATCTCTACTGAAAGATGAGGATCGAGTAATCATCTCCAATAATAATGGAATTATAATATCCGCGAAAATTATTACATTGATCTTCAAAGAACGGGAGCCTATTTTTGAAATCTTACAGCTTTTCTTTAAATAAAATTAGTTACAATTCATTATTTCATTGTATTTTTTGTTTCAAAATATATGATACTGTTTTAGTATCATTATAATAATGACTTTCTCGTCCTGTCAACATTAATATTTTATAAAGTTATTATGTGCGCAATATTATGTATATGAAGTTATGTTTTACTGGATTGCTATAATATAATATATATATTAATAAATTTTTTTGTTAAAAACTAACTTTTATATTAATAACTACTTCAGAGCGGAAATTACGTAGATTAATTCGGAATATCTGTCATTTTCCCTTTAACCTACTACTTCTCTATTAAAATTTAATTTAGTTTACAATATTATCCTTTGTAATTTGCAATATATAGTTAGTCTATTCTAGCTTGGTTTCTCGCTTATTTATGTATAACGTTACACAACAGTGTTACGAAATATACGCGTGATTACTAATTGTAGCGACTCCGCAAATCCTGATCTTATCGTCTCTGTAACCAATATGAAGCATTCAATCGATTCCGATTAAAGAGGAAAATAACTAATAAAGTAATATATGGTTGATTTTTTGTACTTTAAATATTCAAATCAATGTAAATCGATGAGAACATGCAGTTTAAATATTCAAATATTTTTTGTACTTTAAACAATTCATCTAGATTAATTTAAAAATATATATTTTTAAATTTATTTTAAAAATTAAACAATTTATTTCAAGATTTATTTTAAAATTCTCGTTCCTAGAATGTCAAATATATATATATATGTATATCCGCATTACAATCTTTTGTTACTTTTTATCTTTTACCATAAACACGTGTTCTATATTTTAGTTATTGATTGCTCCAATCTGAACAAAAGTCAAAACTCAAAAATAGATTCTTCTTGTAATAAATGACGAAAAACAACTAAGAAACAATTATTGTAATGGAATATTTCGTAACGACATCAGATCGAAAATCGAGTAATAAAAACATAGTGAAAACAATCAATTGACTCACCGGTTGATGTACCACTGCTGCATATTTCTGCACTTTTCTCTTTCTGGTCGTTCTTTTCGTTTTTGATCTTTGTACTCTGCTGCAATCATATGACATACATTCTTAAAATTAGTGCTAATTTATATCTATATATTTTTATTATTTGTCTATATTGAATAAAAAATAATAGAAAGGTGCATATCGCGATATTGCTGGAAAATTCGATGTGTCACTACGCTACCTGGCGGGAAAAATCGGAATTAGCGCGAGTAGGTAACTTTCTCCAAGAAGACAAGATCCTATTGGTTAGGTTACCTACTCACAGTAGTTCAAACGGTGGCTCTAGATGAAGACTCCGCCTCCATCGAATTTCCCAATACATTAAGTTAGGTTAGTTTTATGAGCATATAGTCATATATGCTCTAAGCGTTTAATGATTTTACCGGAAGTACAAAAATGACAATATATTGTATAAACGTATATATTATTACATATGAATGTTTTGGTTTTAGAAAAGCTGCATACAGCAATTGACCATTTTAATTTATTTTCGAAAAAAAAAGTGATAAAAAAAAGTTGTTTAACAAGATACATGATACGACATCCATATAGCTTGGTTTAATATACAATTGATACTCATAATAGTATCGAATATATATTTTCTGTTTCTGCACTAGAACTCTCTTTCTCGCTTTCAACAAATATAAAATATATACCTATCTCACTTTAAGTTCTAAAAGTATACACTAATTCAGCCACAGAAAACAGACCTATTGTCATATTTGGTTCATTTTATAACAATGATCACATCTATCACACTGAAAACAATACATTTTTGCTTCATGCTCCTTTCTGGTATTTTTTTATTCAATATATGTGTATATATATCCACTATATACATTATATTTATAAAATATATTCTTTACTACACACATACCATTTATTACTAATCATGCATTTATTATAATTTTATTTTTCAATACATTAAATATAATTCTATTAAATTATTTAATAGTTTTATTTATATTATTTAACAAAATAGTGTTGATTAAATTAATCAGAGTTTGGTCAAAATTTCCCACAATAAGCAAAAAGTCATGAGAAATGCGAAGCAGGCGCGACACGACTCGGATTCGCGCTAATATGATACAGTATGTAATTTGGAAAAGGTATAGAAAAGGAAT
This sequence comes from Cyphomyrmex costatus, assembly GCF_001594065.2. Classification (NCBI taxonomy): domain Eukaryota; kingdom Metazoa; phylum Arthropoda; class Insecta; order Hymenoptera; family Formicidae; genus Cyphomyrmex; species Cyphomyrmex costatus. Next base: position 691,139 of record NW_017275598.1, on the reverse strand, counting down.
ACGCATCGCTGATCTCCACATGCGGCGAACTCGGCGAACTCGCTTCTGAGAAAACCGGGAGGAATAATCAAACAGTCGAACGTCTTTCAATGATTATGGCATTCCAAATGCTCATTTAGATTGCGTTCACATTAGGGAACGGAAAGTAGAAACAATCAAAAGTCGAAAGAAAAAAGGTAAAGACAGAAAGAAAGTGACATATAACTCCAAAAATTAAGTTTTTCAGAAAAGAGAAAAACTATTTTTTAACTCGACAGAAAATTATTAAGACTAATCAAATAATATTAATTAAAAAATATTATTTTGGAAGCATGATCAAAGAAATGTAATTTTTGTCATTTTAATTTTATAACTATTAAAAACTACCCTTGAGTCATGATTTTTATATTCTATAAAATTATAATAAATGTGGAATAATTCATAAAAAATGATCAATGTTACAGTTTATACATTTACTTTGATCAGTTAAAATAAATATTTAAATTCAAAATATTCCTTCTTTAAACTTTGATCACCGAAACTGTTTTAAACTTTGAATGTCTCTGTGTGTGTGTAAAACACTTTCTCTCCTTTTTATATATTTACATAAATAATACAATCAAAAAGTTGTTACTTTTGCAGAAGATGATTTTTTTGAAAATTATAAAAATGATACAAGTTGTCAAGCAGCTATGAAATTATAAGTAAGTTTATTTTTGATGGTTAATGGTATTATTTACTTAACCTCATTTTTATGGCAACTTGAAAATCACATTTTTTTATTTGCGTCACTTTTAAAGTAAGAGAACAATATATCATACTAACTATTAATAATGTGCAATATTTAATTAGTTCAAATAGTTTTAGTTTTTCCTCATTTTTCTATTTTTACACTCCTAATACGATTGCACTTTTATACATAGTCCATTTTCGGCAGATAAAAAAACGTGACTGTAGGTACAAATTCACTTACGTTCGCCAAATAATTTTTTCATAACTGAATTGGTATATATATTCTTTATACTTTACACAATAAAACAGGTATGTTTGAAATTTGGTAAGAAGGAAAATTCTACAGTACAATCATAAAGAACAAATCTTAGAATGCTTACCTAAAATCCACCATATGCAATGACGAACGGATCGAGTGTACCATTGTTTCGAACGACATTCGAAAGCATTTTCGTCCTTCGCTTTAAAGGATTAGGATGCTATTTCATTCATGCGTCTCTGTAGACCAATATGTGCAGGACAAAGAAGTCCTTTCTATCCTATAGCCAAGAGGCTTGAGAAATTTGTCGTTCGATAAAAACGCACAAATGGAATAGCGGCTTTAAGTTAATATTATATTTGTCCATTTTTGTCGTAGGACAAATTTTTCAAGTGTGCACAAAAAGAATGTTAACAGTTACCACAATCGGAATTAATGATAATTTTCATCCATCAATACACTTGTTTGTAACAACCGTAAGATGAATATCTGATCAGATGAATATTTTTTTTACAGCCATAAACGTTGAAATATGCAAATTTTATTAATTAATCATACTATATAGTTCTCATAACCAAAAAATGTATCAATGGGTGACTTTTTGTTTAATTTGGCAAAATTTGGCAAATGTGGTAAAAAAATTAACCAATCACAGTTGAATATAACAAAAATAATCGAGTATGATTGGTTAATTTCTTACGGCTTACGGCTTGCGATCCCTTAAAGAACAAGCTTTGATCTTGAACGTGCGGGCCAATACTCGAGATAATTTCTTCTTGATCGCTTGATTTGACATTTCTGACACTCATTCGCACATCAGATTCACATTCGATAAATGAAAAGATGCAAGAAGTGCGAAACGTTCGCGATTCGGCGTCGAACCGCGCACTACGCGATAGGACCTGAATATAGTCACTAAAAATTAGGAGAGGGGAGGCTCGACGCGTTTGTCAAATATTCTCGTTGCGACTGCGCCAGCTTCATTGAATAGCGGTATTATACGAAAACGAGTAAACTCGTGAAATTTCGAAAAATGAGTTATGTACGTACGCAGCTGCGTCAAAATAACATTTTAATGTATTCAAAACGGATTAACTCATTTTTGCATAATGTTAAAACACTCCGCGTATGAATTTCGCGTTACAAAATCGCGCGCACGAGAAGCATATCGACGCGTTGAAAATTAGCCGCTTTCCATGTTTCGCGTTCCTACTCACCTTGTTCGTCAGCCAAAAAACAATTTCTATTTATCATTTATTATAGTGAGAACTGCTGAGCGGCATTTGAAAAGTTTTTACGAATACATATTGGAAGTGTTACCTCTACCGACATTTCAATGTCGCTCTATATTTTAAAAGTTGCCCTATTCTGTACGATACAGTCAATTTGATCCATCGGGAATATGAAGTTTCTTATCGTCCATATAACCTGCGTTTTCAAATTTCGATGCAAATTTTTATATTGTTCCGGACTATATAAAATTTTGATATATTTGTGCTTTGACATACTAAAGCTTTGACAACAAGTTTTTACGATAAAAGGTGAATTGTATTTTTACACAAAAATATAATTTATTTTTACAAATTTAAATTTATTAACCAAAATTTACAATTAAAAAATTGACTGTATTTTTTAAGTGCAATATTATCGGTGAAGGGTTAACAATCTTTAGTCTTGGTATAATATAATCGGATTGACAAATTTGTGTTGCTCAACGAGAGTAAATTTCGTTGGAGTACCTATACTGTCGTTGTGTACATTGGACTTTAAACATTTCCGTTTCACTCAAGTGAATCAAGGAGTTGTTTATGACGCAGAGAGGATTTTATTGAAAGGGTCACGAATCTGTTTTAAAACATCCAATAATGTGTACACTCTCTTCATTTTATTCATAACTCTATTTTTCGTCGCCACTGAACTGTACTAAAACTTTTTATCTCGCTTTCGCCAAACTTCAAACACACTAAATTGAGAAAGTATTCTTATATATTACAAGTAAAATTTTTATTAAAAAACCTAGTTTATTTGTAAGAAATAATCATTAATTAGCAATTTTATACAATGAGTACATTCTGTCATAATATACGAAAAAGAACTTCCTGCATATTCTTGATTTAAAAACTAAATTTGTCGATTAAACAAATACTTTTTGTGCATCCAAATAATACAATTTTTAATTTCACTTATTTTTAAGATAATATATATTTTCATTGTTATATATCTTTTTAATTAAAATATAATATTATTTTCGAAAATATAGTCTATTATATTTTTTAATAAATTGTTAATTAATGTTTATTTTTATTTTTTTTTTAAACAAATCTTTTTCTAAAGATATCTCCACACTATACTTTTTGCATTCATTGTATTTATTTCAATTTAAGTACAAATGTAAAGTACAGCAACAAAGAATAAATGTGGAATTTTCAATATTACTACAGAGTTGTACTGGTACGAATTCGAAGCCATGCTGAACTCGATTCGCGTTTTTCGCGTTTTCTAATCACGGTTGGCACTTTTCAACTAGTGTTCCGTTTTAGATCGGTCCTCTTGCCGAAAATCCTGCTATCCTGCCGGAGATCAATTACCGCTGTTGAAATTGTCGAAAGTATTGTACTCTTCTGTAGTGCTCTTTTAATAAATTAAAATTAATAAAAAAATTATGTTACAAAAAGTTAAAATTAATAAAAAAAATTTTATTATAAAAAGTTAAAATTAATAAAAATTAAAATTATTATAATAAACAATAAAAAAATTAATACTAAATAAATTAATTAAATACAGAAAAAGTTTTAAAAAGTATAAAATAATATTTAACAATGAAACATTATAAAAATCATATTTAAAAAAGTTAAAAATTAATAAAATTAATATAAAAATGTCATCCAAAAAATTTAATGAACTACAGAAGTAAGTGGAAACCTTTTAAATTTTATAATAAAATTCTATTTTATTATAAAATTTAAAAAGTTTATTAAAATTTGAGGTGACCGGAGTTTTCTTAACATTTATCCATTGGGTGCAACACTGGTACACTAGTTCAGAACTTTTCGATAAAATCAATCATAAAAGGAACGTTGAATGTTCACTGTTCTTTCTGAACGCAGCTTATACATATACTAACCTTAGTCACTATAAGGTTCCCTGAAATGATTTATAATACATTTCATTGGTTAATCGATTTAATACTTAGATTCAATTGACATCCAATCAAAAAACGTACATACAACGAGAACTCATTCTAATCAATCAAAACCTCATGTTCATTTTTTAAAATACTTTTATTTATTAATAGTACAATTAATGATAATTATAGGCTATAAATCAAGCTCAGTCCATAAGAAGTCTGTAGCCAAAAGTTGATAAGGAAATACATTATAGTTACGGAGATATCCGCTTACAACGGATACGCTTCGGTGACGCATACTCCCTCCATTTTTTGTCAATCTTCGATTGGCAGCAGTCGGGAGTAAAAAAAGATTATCAGATTTTGTCTTCCTCCGGAGATTGTCACTACCCATACCGGAGATCGATTGCCATCAAAATTGTTTCTATCTTGCGATGCTTTCTTTTAAAAAAAGAAGATCCGGAGATTTATTCAAAAATCGGAAAGGTAGCAACCGTTTTTAATTTGTGTACGAATGAGTGTCGGAATCGAGAGACGGGCAATTATCTCGACATGCAATGCTTGTTTTTACCAATGTCGATGAACTTTAATCTCAATTCAATAATTCAATTTACTCTTTTATCTTTTTCTAAAGCTTTGTGTCCACAATGCTAGAAATTGATCCGAGATTTCGGACAGAGAAAGAATTAACAAATTACATTTGAACAATTTGGACAGATGATCAATACGATTTTTTCTTCATCCGAGATCTCGAATCGATTTCTAGCATCGTGGACACAAGGCTTAAGAATTAGAAAAATTATATTTTTAAGAATTAGAAAAAGATGAATTCTTAATAAAGACTAAGTTTCTACTGAGCGCGTCAAGGGAAGCTTAAAATGGGATGTTTTGATTGGTCAGCTCGTGATGTGGACGGACGACGCGTTCAGTAAAAAGTTTCAGCAAACGCACCTTAATGTGCCATTTATAATACACGGAGTAAAAAATACATGAACAAAAATATCAATCTATTGCTAAGAAAAGTGATTACTTAATTTATTTTCTTCCTCTTAAATAACGGTTATTTTTGACAATAAATATTTTCTTGATAATAATCTTGAAATATATAAGTTAATACAAATTTTTAGAAAAAATGCATTATTATGTACTCAAAACAAGAATTGATTTACTTTTAAAAAGTATTATAAAATTAATCGAAGAAACGAATTTTTCATAATAAACAAATCGCGAATTTGTTTTAATTTAATAAACTTGATTGAAGTATTAAATTTATTAGAATTCAGAATATCCTATATATTTTGAATAAATTTAATGCTCGTATGAACTTATGATAGATTTGCGGATATATGAACTTTTGAAATATTTAAAATAAGTAATTATATATTTTACTCGTGTAATTATTACTCGTGTATTGTAGACGACGTTGTAAATGGTCGTAGTAATTAGAGTTGACCAATCATAGTCAGATATTCTCCTCACATTCGACTTGATAAGTCAATTCTCACAGTAAACTGTTGTAGAATAGGCATTAAGTATACAATTCGTCGCAAACACCTTGTCATAATGTTTTGCGACAGGATATACCCAATGGGGAGAGAATGTTTTTACACGTTTTTTAAAAAACGTATAAATATTTATTAAATATTTAAAAAAACGTTTAAAAAATATTCTCTTCCCATTGGGTATTTGCGACGTATTGTAGAACGTCATTAAGTGTTTAATTTAGATTAAAATTAATATATAGTAACAGAAACGGACATATATAAATTTATAAAATCGCGATTAATACATTATTTTTCGACGTTCTAAGTGGCATCGAATTAATTAATTTTTAACTTGCTATGAAATACAACAGGTTTAAAAAGTTCGGATTTCAATATATTTACGTGTTCTTGTTTTGCTCACTGAAAATAAATTTTGCATCTCCAAATGTATTATACGTATCTAGTTTCGAATGTTTTGTTTCGCACGCAGATGAGCTGTTTATTACGTTAGGCCGGAATCAGACTACGCATTGAAGATTGAGATTGAAAAAATTGAAAGATTAAATTTTGGCTAATTAAAATAATAGGAGTTAAAATTTTTTTATCCTCATTGGTCAAATTTCAATCTCAATTTTCAATGCGTAGTCTGGTTCCGGCCTTACGGAGTGTTTTCTCGGAAATTATGTTACGGAGTGTTTTCTTGGAAAGGCCGCGCTCGCTGCGTGCCCCCTCCCCTCTCTCATTTCTCCAAATTTCCATGTACTACTTCAGTCACATCATATTAGCTGGAGTTCGTGGTCGTGTCGCGCTCACTCCACATTTTTCGCATTTTCTAATTCGCCGATTTTGTGAACTTCACGTGTAAACGAGTATCGCGAGTGTCAATATCGAGCGATTTCAGTACGAACGTATTTATAAATCCGTACATTTGCGATTTATCCGTCTCTCGTTAAGTTAGTATAAATAGTGTCGAATTAATTAATTGATAATCGTTGACTTTAGCCTCCTCACTTTGATAAAATTAGGCTCGTTCGACATGTTTTTATATGAAATAAACGCATCTGGCAAAAAAAAGTGTTGCTCTGCCCCGGGGATCAAGATATTAATCGTTAAAGTGATTGACGATTATTCAATAAGTTAGGAAATCCTGCGCCATATCGATGGCATAGAAGAAAGACATGAGAACAAGTAAGGCTAGAATAGGAGTATTTTTTACTTCAATTACACAAATTCTCTGCTTTCAGAACACAAATTCTATTCTTTAAAAATACAAATCCTCTGCGCTGTTTCGAAATAAATTATTTTCTATATAATTTTTATTTTTCCAATGGAGAATTTGTTTTTAAAGCAGAGATTTTGTGTTTAAAAGCAGAGAATTTTTATAACTATGTCATCTATGTGACAGATTTTCTAACCAGAATATCTTTCATATCACAATTTTAACAATAATATCTCGGTTCGCGGAGCAGAGCAATATTTTTTTGCCCGATTTGTTCATGCAAAAGCTTGTCGAATGAATATAATTTCATCAATATTGGAGGTGAGAATGAGATTGAACTCAACAATTATCAATTAATTTTAGCTTGCTCTAAAATAAAAGGCGAATTTAAGAGAAACTCTAGTTTTGTGTATAACATAATTAAATTGGAAAATTTTCACATCTTGTTTGCTCATTTATAGTGTTTTCGGTCTGATCAGGTTTGCATTAACTTGAGTTGGAAAATGCTTTGCTATTGGTTGATGTTACACGTTTTACCAATGGGAGAAAGTACGAAACATTATTAATTCAGGTTAGTACAAACCCGATCCGGGCCGAAAACGCCATAACTATAATCGCGTTCAAGTAAAGTATCGTCTCGCGTGAATTTTTCTGTTTCGAAAGTGAAAATTTCTGTTTCATACAAAGGTAAGTTATTTATGCTTAGGATTCTTTGTAACGGTCGCACTCATCTTGTTCGATCGAGACGTTCGACAGTGTAGACCTCTTCTCTCTCCCCTCCTCTCTTTCTCAAATTTTCCACCTCGATATCGTGCTCTCTCTATGTTTCTTGTATCTTTTTTACTACTACCGCGAAAAAAGTTTTGTATGTTGTGTGAATTAAAGTTGGGGATACCGAATGGAATGACAGATGGTCGTCTCGGTCGTCAGTATATCGCGATCGCAATTAGCATATTCCTCTTTTTCGATATTGGCGTCGAAATTGCAGGCTACATTGCAATAGAAAAAGCAGCTATTGTAAGATTCTTTAATATTATTTTTTATACACTCAGATTTAAAAGAGAACTAATGGCAAACATTAGTCATATTAAAGAATCTTACAACAGTTGCAAAACTAAGTTCTAAAATTTATTACCAGTCCTGAAAAACTATAGTTTACGTTCTATAAATTTTTAAAAAGTTTTTATTTTTAAACTATAGATTTTCAAAACTGGCAATACATTTTGAAATATGATTTGAATTGTTACATGACCGACCTAACAAGGTATGACTATCACAAAAGTGATATCTAAAAGTAAAAAACTAACGTTACCAGAAAAATCACGTTTGAAATAAATATTCTACAATGGATAGTCAAATCTTGGGGTGAAATAATCAACCTTTTTTTGTAGAATATAAATCTACAATAAAATATAAGCGTTTCTTTCGAAAAAAAATTAAGGTGTGTTTTATTGGATCTAAAGTGGGCCTTGAACTCCAAATCTCTATTATAGCTCGTCTGATGGTCTTCTTCAAATCCTATAATTATAATATAAATGTTTACTTAAAATATTTTCTTCAAAAATGTACAATATTATTTTCGAGATTTTGTGTAATAAGGTAACCATCAACTAATTTTGTCTGATTTTAATAAGCTTTGGATATGTTAAAAAATATAGACAAAAATAAGAGATATGTTTGTTTTTATATACGTACTGAATTGCACATCAAGAGGATAAAAATCTGTCTTGGAGAAAATAGATTTTTCTTCCATACCATCAAAACTGTACACAACATATAAAAAATAGAAAAAAGTGTTTTGAATAAAAGTTGAATAGTTTCAAGAATATCTTATAATAAAAAAAATTTTTTTAATTACAAACATTTTTTAATAATTATAAAATATTTTTGAAACCATACACTTTTTATTTTATATATTATTTTCTATCTTTCGTAATTTCAATCATATTTATTCTGAACTTCTGAAAGAAAAAACCAATCTCAGCACATGTAAAAAAAAGTTATCTCTGATTTTTGTCTATATTTTTATAACATATCCAAAACTTATTAAAATCGAAGGGGGTTAGTTGAATGTGTTCTTTCGTAAATTGAAATAACAAAACGTAATATTCCGGCTCAAGTCTAATTATACAGACTCAATTGGATCCTAAGATTTAATCAATTAGAATGTTTAGATATTATAATTCAAACCTAATCTTTTGACTAGTAATGTTACTTTTATGATATCACTTTTGCGATATAGCTTGTTGCCTTGTAAGAAGTTTTCGTTTTGCGTAACGCAACGAGTTAGCGAATTCACGTCTCTGCTTATCGAAAGTGAATTTCACATCGTCTCGTGGATTTTCAAAGTTTGTTTCCCATGCAGGTGGATCATCGAGTTGTCGCGTTGGGAAGAGTTTCTTGCGTTTTGAAACTTATAAAACGCGCTCATAACGAAAACTTTCGGCAAGACACGCTTTCTCTCCGCCTCTTCTAATTTTTAATGATCACGTTCGAATCTGTGATTGATTTCACGTTTTTGACGTTTTCTTGTTCGTCGAGAAAGAGGTTTGCATGCAAATGCGGGTTGTGAATGCCGAATCGAACGACAATTCTGATAAAAATGTTTTTCACTTCTCATATAAATTTTCAGAATTTTTATGTAAATTACAGAATTTTTTAGAATCTTTGAACAATTGTATAATTTTTTAGAAAATTTGTCAAATTTTTTAATACAAATTGGAGCACTTTTTAGAAATGCCTATAAAGTCTACATTTTTTTTTAGAATTCTTCACGTTCAATTTTAAAATATTCTAAAATTTCTAAAATTTCTCATTCTATAATTTCTGATGAATTCTTATAAAATATGAAAAAGTTTAAAGTATTTTTTTCCAACTTTCTCGGTATTTTTAAAAAAAGTAGTCCAATTCACATAAAAATTATGAGAAAAATTTTTACCAGAAAATATTATACGTCTTTTAACGTTCTTAAGCGGCATTATGATTATCATAGATTATATTATTAAATATATTTATTCAATGTATTAGCATAATATTTAATGAGAATGTATTATTAAACATAAAACAATAACCAACCGTTTCGTAATAATTAAATAACTAAATATAAGGTTTTAAAGAATACATATTTAATCATACGTATAGTAATTGGCCTATTTATTATAATTAGAAAAGATTAGGATAATATTTAATCTTGGAATACTAGGGTGGGAAAATTTTTACTCAAATGTTAATTTCAGTTTAGCGTAATTTTTATTATTACAATTTTGATAGCTTATAAATAACATTTATAATTAAAATGATTGTTTATATGTTTAAAATAAAATACTTAATAAAATTGTTTAATATTAAAGTTGATTGTCTTTTATATTAAAAACACTAAAAAGTGTTAATTTAATTATTTCACACTTTGCAACCTATAAAATAGAATAAAAAGTAAAAAAGTGTAAAAGAATTCTGTATGTGAATTTTTATCCATAGTAATTTTAATGTAAGACAAATGTGAGCAGCACATTCCAAGGTTAAAAAAGTAAAATAATAGGTCAATTCTAAGCAGAATCGTAAGACTGATGACTTGTTCTCGTAAAATTTATAAGAACTCGTGACTAGGATTCTAATTTTATGTATAATATATACATAAGACGTACACGATTGTTTCTAGTAAATGTCTACGATTCCTTGTAAGTCTTATAGCTAGTAAGAAATTATCTATAAAGATATTGTATGAAGGTATAAGCACTTAAAAGTTGTTCGGAGTCTTACGAGAATGTATTAGAATTTAAGTATAAGTTTAATTTATTTTGGTTATATAATATATATATTAACTAAACATTTGATTAAAATTATTTTATCAAAACTTTAGTAATTATTATCTAAGTTTCACTACTACCATCATTTTTTCAGTGAGGAAGCTGCAAAGTGGAGCAGCAGGAAGCTACGAAAGGAATCACGGAAAGTTATAAAGTGTGCAACGCATCGACCGGTAAGTGAACTCCATTATTGTATAATTGTTGGTTTATGCAATCGTCAAAAAACTTGATCATTTATTTGATCGATAAGTCAAGCGTATGCGACGATTATTTTATCTTTGATTGTATCGATATAATTTATTAACCGTGATTATCGGTTAGTTAGAAGTTATAAATGCTAATTCAACTGCTTAGTAACTGCGCTTAATAAGTTGATTATTACAATTTACTTGACTCTAATTATTGCTACGACGCGATTGTATAGATTCTTAGCGCATCGTTCTTATATAGGTGTACGTTCTACGTATATTACATTATAAATATATATCGTGATTTATATTATACACATAATTATTTATGTGCATCTTCAAAATTAATGACACGCGTACGACATATATTACAGTTCTTGAAAGAAGACTCTTTCGCGAAGAAATTAATGTTTTTGAAACTTAAATCGGATCGACGCGCGAACAAAGGGCATTAAGTGTACTTGCGGTCGATACGCATGCATAAGTGCATTTGCATATTTACGATATATTTACATTCGCGCACGCGAGTTCGGATATCGCACCGTTATCCTCTCTATCGACGTCGCTTACGCGGATACGAGAGCGGAATTAAGCGCCGCAATAAAAATCATACGCCGTGCGATTTATCCGCGACGGCGACGGCGACGGCCGTTAGGTGCTTCCAGCAGAGACGAACGTTACGATTGCGTAACGGCCGGTGTTCCTCGGCGCGCTTACGCAACGGCAAAAAATTATGCAATGTTCCAGCGAAAAGTCTGCGTCCGCAACTGCGAAGACGCACTTCGCGCGTGAGCGAGCGCGATCATTGTGGAAGAAATAACACACGTAATCGCGTGCGCGCGCGCGCGCTGCGTTCAAATCGCTTTGACGTTCGCTTGTTTGCATATCGAAGTAGTGTGGGATTTAAGCTCGCCGGTTCTTTACTGCAAACAGGATCCTTCTCCATTTCCAGCGCGTAGTGATAAAGTTGAAATATTTTAATTGGAAATAAATTATATTTTGATGAGGGTATTTCTTTAACTCGGCGCAGAAGGCTTTTTGTCTGACTTTAGGCTGTAATATGACTAACTTATGTGCTTGTTTAAACCCTGGTGTCAAGGTGCATTTCTCGATTTCTCTTAAGGCGCGTTTACATTTTCAAACGATTTCAGAACAATTTCCGCGAGACGTAATAGGGAAAAAAACAAATGGTTTCTTTTTCAAATGAACTTACGAAAGGTTTTGTAGGTTATCGATATGGAAAAACAATTAATTTTTTAAACAATACTTATAAATAAATTGATTTAAATTATAAATATGTTAAAAGAGTGACACTAAACTATAAATTAAATTGTTTATAAAAATTTCATAAATACATTATGGATGTTTTATAAAATTTTTATAAAAACATTTTTTAATTTTATTTCTCTGTGAGAAACACGTCCGTCCGGTTGATTTTTTACTCGAGTTTTTGACCTTTAGATCAGACTGAAAAAAAAAAAACACAAACGTTCGTAACTGTATTAATTTTTTTTATTCATTCTGATAAATCGGTAAGCGCTGGATTATTTTCAGGATAAGTCGGAGTAAGCCGGAGTGTTTTCTAAATTACGTTTTCATAGTAGCGGGGTTGATCGTTTCGCTAACTCTCTTCTACCAGCCTCGGTCTCAGCCACGTGCTCTCACGTGTTGAAACGCAATTTAATTTTCGTTCTTCGACGATTCATCGCAAGTCGCGGTTGTCAGTCGGCTCTCTTATTTTTTGTCTCACGTTTTTTCCGTCTTGTTCCTCGCTGCGTACCGAAGATAATAATTAGCTACGACTAATAAGGCCCGCGCGATTCTTCGGGAAGTCTGACCGTCGTCAGCGGCTCGAGCGATTGCATTACAGCATTACCGCGGTGTGTGTGTGTGTGTGTGTGTGTGTGTGTGTGTGTGTGTAGGCTCATTCCGCTAATCTTGCGTAGGCACGCATGTTGCTCGTGCTTGTCGGAAACGCGACATCGTCGACGTCGCTCGTCACGGAACAAGAAGGCCTTACGTGGTTGCATGCGAGCACACGTGCGCGCACACACGCGAGAACGCACGTATACACGTAACACGTATATACGCGCGGACGGTGCACGACGCGAGGCGTAAGCCGCACGACGACGACGAGGAGGTGTATCGTATCTCGAATTAAAGCCGCTAAAGTGCGACGTGGTATTTTGCGGAAGGCACTATTTCGTTGCCCGCGGCGACGAATATTGCCGCGCTAAAATTCAACAATTTCCGCGAAGGAAGACCGCTAGATTCCGCGATATTACACGTGTCAACGATTAACCGTCTCTCTCTTCTCTTTTTTTCTTATACACTGCTTATAACGTGTACGCTTGACATATTACGGGTACTGTAGATTGCCATCGATTGCGTTTGTACGTGACAGTATCGCTTTGCATGTGCTTTATCGTAAGGTAACAGTAAGTCCATTTTTCTTTTACGCGCTTCTCGGATGTTTTTCTTTTTTTTCTTTTGTTTTGTTTTCCAAACTGCGAGCGAGCGAAACTGCGCGCGGCACTGGATGTGTAACGATGAAATTTTGAATCGCTTGTCGCAAACTGGCTGGGATTCTGATATTTTATGCGGAACAGATTTATACTGTATGACACTTTTGTGCGACACAATTTTCTTAAAAATATTAGAACAATTATTGAGTTGTTATATTCACGAATACTTAGGCGTTAATATGTTTCTCAAATTTGGAGAGCGATTTGGGGCGGAAAGCGGTCGACCGATTCTATACGTAGACAATGTGAGCCACTCATTGCGTGAGCGCGTTTACATATATCCTGCGAGACAGCGGCAAGACAGTATAGTCGAGAGTAGCTGACTGGGCCATTGTTACAGTTGTAACTGCGATTAGCATTTAATTCCGTTTTCCGTAGGCGTATACGAGTGGGGAAGGGAGGTGAATTCCGCAATTGTGCCCCGGAGTTTTCCGCGGGAGCACCGTGAGAGAGGTAGCTGCAGAAGCTGCAGGAATGCGCATCCGTGGAATATAACGTCCGTCGTTGGTATTTTGAGTCTTGCCTGCAGGCACTTTCGGAGGTTTAATCGTACAATTTTCGAATATCTCGGTAGACGCTACTACTCGCCGTTGGCTATCGTCGGTTAACTCGCTATATTGTTACGCACACCGCCTTTCGATGCCGAGCGCTGTTAAGTCGTTAAAAAGAAGGAAACATATCAGAGATATCTATTTTAAATGGCATTCACTCGAGAAAAAACTTTTCCTTTTTACATTCCATTTTTTTATAGCTCGCAAATGGACAGTCATGTTATGCAAAAGTGTGTTTACTCATGAGATGTAGCTTTCTGAGTAGATTAAGTTTAAAATGTGCGTATACAGGATTTTTTCGTGTTGTGTGGGCCACTCTGTACATATTTAATTCGTTCTTCTTTTATTTTGAGAACTAATTTTTACGGTGTCTATATAGAAAACAATATATTAATAGCATATTTTATATGATTGATAGTTTTATTGTTAGTATATATTATTTTCAATGCAATATAAATATCTACGTAATGTTGTATGAAAGTTTCAGATAATGTCATTGTGTAGTAATGCGATCGATATTAATTTAAAAAATATGTCGACACGTACCGGGTTTCGTTATCATGCGCTGACATGTAATTAAAAAAAACTATGAACTATATATTAAGCAGTCAGAGTCTAAGGATAATTATAGATCTGCTCTTTTAATTTTTTTTCACAACTAATTGGAGCTATTATAAGTAATTAAACAAGAAATTACGTTGTACATACATTATACCTGCACGAATCAGTGTAATTATTAATTACCAATCATGTTAAGTATATATTGTACAATCACTTTTTCAACTAAGAAAGAGAGAAATAGATATTTAGAGAGACAGATATCGTTATTTATTAAGCTCTCTAAAATTGCATTTACTCAAGCGCTGAAAATAATACATGATTAACAACAAAAATGTAAGGAATAGAAGTACATTTACGGAATAAAGATAATGAAGTAACATGAAAATAATAAAAATAAAATAGGAAAATAATGAAAAAGAACAGTAATGTAAAACACTTAGACATAACAAATACAAACTAAATTAATGAAATTAACTGAACTGTAGGTACGTAAAAAGGAAAAGACGAAGGGAAAGAGAAATAAGCATTCCATTGTACATAAAATTGCAAAAACTAATTAAGATTGCTGTATTTACATAATTGTATAAAGATATATCCGCAAGAAAAAGTGGCATAGTAATTTATAGAAAAAAATTAATTTTTACTTATATATATCGTGCTGTTAAAGTTACACTTTACGTATAAATAATTTTAATCGCAAAGTTTTTTGACCGTCTCGATAAAAGAGCATTTGGACACAATCAAGTCCCCGCGCCGCCGTGGACACGAGACCTTCTGAGTCTGGCGGCATTAATGACGAGGCCACTTCGAGCACAGCGATAGAATCTTCGCTACCTCTCGCTCTCCCGCCCACCTTTAGTAATGTGCGTGACAGCGGGTCGGCTCACGCACGCAGGCACGCATGCACGTTTGCACGCACGCACGAGTTGCACGGCAAGGCTGGAAGTTAACGCCGGAAATCCCTCACGCCAGGCATCCTCTTTATAAATGCAGAGTGCCGGCACGATTGCGTTTGATCCTTCCGCGCGGAGGAGCGGTTTCGCGCGATTTATTTAGAATTCGCGATGAAAATAAAAGCGCGCGTGTGCGCGCGCTCGCGCACGCACGTGATTTGTCGTAATTGAAGCAGCGGCTATCGCAAACGTGTAACGTATTATAATGTATCGCGTACACGCATACACGCTCCCGGTGCGGCGTGAGGTATTAATTATGTCATGATTCCTATATACTCCTTCACTTGCCCGCGGCTCGCAATTAGAAAATGTTGCGCAAGCTCTGCGCTCACGCCGATTGCGCAACACAATGCCGTGGCGCGAAGCCCGCGGTATTCGAGGCTCGAATCTTCGCGGCATTGAAATTTCGGGGGCTATCGTGTCGATTCCATCGACACGACGGCGTATATTGGCGGAAAATATTAAAGTCAAGATAGCGAAGACCTAGTCTAGCTAAACGGTCGATTAAGTTTGATCCGATTTGCGCCTCTCGTATGACGATCGATCGATCGTTCCGCTCGCCCAGTCCATTAGCACGGACTTAATCTGCTATTCAATTTTCTGACGACAATATAAAAATGCTATAGAGACAGATAGATAGATGAGATGATATTAATTATATCTCGAGACAGATATCCCGCAGGCGTATGTGATGTTGCATTATCAAAGCTGGCGTAATGACATAGGCACCTAGAATTGAAGTAAACAGTATGTTCTCTTTGTAGTTTCTAATAATATATTTTAATTTCTGGTTAAAGTTAACAGTATATGCTTATATCTGTACTCTCTGTAATATTTTTTATAATTTTATTAATTAATATGAAATCATTAAATATTCAAATTTTAATTATATGTATATAAATACTAGTATATATTTTTTAATGCAAAATTTGCACCAATATCTCTTCTTTGAAAAGTTGCATACAATACGATGTTAAATATTTTATGGAATTATATATATTTTCCATTCAAATGACACATATTTATCTCTATTGATTTACGGTATTTTGTATCTTCTGGTATTTTGATTGATTATTACGCAGCTTATATTTCATAGATTTGTTTCACGTGCTTCCTTTCGGTATCGAGGAAAATTAACGAATTCTGCGAGAGTACTTACATTCGTAAAAGCCGCGGCCGAGCAGCAGTGGTCATTAAAACAGGTGACCGTGAAGTAATCACGCGATGTCATCGAACTCTGCGATTATTCTGAGATAAACCAACGGATTTCATGCGTCTCGAGAAGGGTACAAATTGATGCGTCTTATCTTATGGTCCACAGTATTATATTTAAGGAACTAATGACTTCCTCTCGCGGAACACATCAGAATAGTTTGTCTCTTTCTTGCTCTTTTCTGCGAGAGACACCGTTCTCGAAAATTTAACTGAGCCATCAAAATGTTAAATCCAATCTTCATTTTACTTGCCGTCAAACAGAAGAGTGTCGGACTTGCGGAGGAATAATTCTGGTCACATTAAAATTATATCGTTTTTTTTTCCGATCTATGAATACAGCGAGAAATGTATACTTTTATTTTTATCTTATTTCTGAACTATGATCATGTATATAGATTATGAACAAAAAATACTTTAGAATAAATATAACCGTTCTGTACATATAAAGTTTTTCCTTCGACAACATTTATCAAAACTGAATTATTATTTCGAATTATAATCATACAAAAAATAATAAAATTTATTTATGTAATTTTTTATTATTGTATGATGAAAGTACGAAATTTAATGTTAACACATTAATACAAAATAATAATGTTTACGCTTATCATAGAATATTGAATAATATAATAATAATTCTATTTTGAATTGAAATAAAATAAAATAAAAATCGTAAAATATTAACAAACAGATGTTAATAGACAGTAACACTGTATATTTCGAATTTTAAATAAGGTCTCGCCTTTTTTTCTTGATTGCAAACGCAAAAGCTTTAAAAGATCGCGAAACCGTATCAGTTACGTGTAAGTGAATAACAAATAGGAGGTATACGTATAATACCAGAGTATATCTAAAAAAAACATTGAAGAAAATGGTATTAACGATGGAACGCGTAAAAGGCATTCGCTCTCGAGAACTTGATTTACGTGGGATCGGAGTCATGCGGGTAGCGAAGCTCACTGGCGGTTGCCGAGGTACCCGCACCACCGTCGTCGTGTAAACACGTATCGAGCTTAGGTGTAATGCACACGTCGCCCAGAAACACACGCACCAACCCGGTCGGCTACGTGCTCTCCTCTCAGAACGGTATGCTCGAGGGAAAATCGCGAGAGAGATTTTACGACGGCCGCTTCTTACTCGCGAACTTTCAGCCAGCGCATCCTATAAAACGCTATCATTCGCGCTCACATCCAGCACGCATGACGCAGCTCGATGCAGCTAAAGTGGCGTTTTTGCATCGAGTTCGTGGTTAATTACGGCGTTATTTAACGACGCGCTTAAATTAAGAGTCGCATTCGTTTGGAAAGCGTCCGGTTTCTCGCGTTCGTCGCCCTTGTCGTCAGCTGCGTATTAGAAATTTAAATTCAACTTCAAATTTTATTGATACTTACTCATTGATAATTGATCACGATTAGTAATTATTAGATATCTTAGATGTTATAATAAGTAATAAGAAACGTTTTTGTTGTAATCGATTAATCCTTTTTTGTGTGAGGCAGTGGGAAGTATATGCTTTTCCATTTTGACGATGTCCGTCTGCATGCTCACAGTTTAAACCGATTATCTACGATTTTATTTTTCTGATACATTAATACTCACTTTACATTTTTCCCGTAGTGTTTACTATCCGATTGTTTAGTTTTAATTATTAATGAAGAAACAAGTTGAAAAAAAGAGCGACATTTACATAAAAATGTGTTTTTTAACGTAAACTACGTAACTTTATTTAAGTTAATTAAAAAATATAAATTAAATATAATGATAATATGTAAAGTGAAATTTATTATTAAAATATGTAAAATAATCGCAAAAAAATATCATTAAGGCTGATGTCTATTTCAGCATATCGATATTTCTATTTCTCAATACTCTGATGATATCAATACATATAGCTAAAGTAAAGTATCAATGTCAACAATACCCAATATCTACGGTAAAGTATCAATACTTGAATAGTATTGGAGGTAAGCAAGTCGTGCGTTTCTTTTCCTCGCGTGTCGTGACTACGATTGCATGCGAACACCCCGGCAGCATGCACACACGTACACACGTACATACGCATGTGTGCGCTCGATCAACCGTATTTGCCGCTGAGGCCAGATATATCCGGGGAATCGAGATTTTATAACGTCGAGAGATCGTCATCGCGTACGCTTCCAGAAGAATTCAAAATTTTTGCAACGTAGAACGTTAATTTACCTATAACGTACGAAACGTCGAAAAATCTTACATTTGTACAAACTCCCGCGTATAGCGAACAATCTAATCTATTCCTGTGAAAAAAAAAAAAAAAAAATTATAATCTCGTGACATAGTTATACTACGATGTGTATGAATCATCGGATAGGCGTCTCACGTGTCGGAAATTACACGTAGAACTGAATCGTCGCTTGACGCGACGCACGCTCCGTAGATTGCGCCCAATCGGTCGCGGATCTAGATTTGTCCCGAGAGATTTTTCCGCGCGCGTAACTTTCGCAGCGTGCACAATCCCGAGTCGCGCAATTCTGCGGTGTTGGCGGGCGGCGCCACGCAGCAGTCACGCATTATGCCGCATCTTGGCCACCCTCGCGACCGTCATTATCCCGAGGATAGAGAGAGAGAGAGAGGAGACTTGCGCGCGCGGTTATGGCAAGGGCGAGAGTTAAGCCCGCCGCCGGGATAATGACAGTCCGACAGACGGACGGTGCTCTGGTGACTGAGAAGCCACGACGGCGTGGTTATTAAACTTATTCCACGCGGTATATAACCCGTAGCGAGTCCAGAAGCGACACAGCTCGCGCGAGTACTGTATACACGGACGGTCGTGATGTCTCAGAATTAGTCAACGCCAAGCGATACCTCTAATTACTTGGCGCCGCGGATGCGACAGTGAAGCGTTGTCTATTGTATATTTAATTGCGACATCGCGCATCGGAAGCGCGCGAATAGAAATGTCGATCGACTCGTTTATATTATATATCTATGGACACCGCATGCGTTTACTCTTTGCTCGAGTATGTGGGTTATAGTCTCAGAGGGATTTATATTGTCGTGTTACTCGCATATGTAGAGAGCAATTGATCGAACAATGTAAAATATACGGCTCCGACATGTTTCGAAAAAAGAACATTATCGAAGCGATTTATTGTGATAAAGATGTAAAGTTATCTTATATATCGATCTAATCTCAGGTATCTCGTATAAACATCTTTTATTTTTCTTTTGTTAAATAACTTTTTAAATTTTGGAAAGAAAAATTCTTTTTTTTTTGTTGTTATTATGAGAAGAATTCTGAAAATACGAGAAATACGTATGAATAATTAAATCGGTATCGGTGAAAATATCGATATTTTATAAAAAAAAGTAAAAGCAGATAATTCAATTACAGTTCCCTAAAAATATGAACGTTAGTTAAACTGCACTTTTGCGTTGACGTGGCAAAAGCAATCTTTCACGAATGAAATGAGTCTTACAAAATTATAGATTTAGTTCGTTCTCTCTTCGCGAATCCTTCAATTGTCGAGTGATCGTTGGTTCAGCGGAGCGACGGAATACGCTCCGCGTCGCTCTCACGATCTCCTGTTCTCTCGCAAAGCGTTTATACTCCGACCAGTAGTCGGGAAAAACTCATGTTATTAAGCCGCGGCAAAAGTCCTGCGTCTCTCGTCCTTTTTCCCTCCCTCTGCAGCCGGCCGGCCGGCCGGCCTCCGCCACGTCCATGGCGAAGCTCGCAAGATTAGTTCATTACCCGGCACGGCGTGTCTTCTGTTTTTGCACACCGTGGAAATAGATTTGTTGCAAGATCGGCGCGCCACCGCGCGCTGCGTTCTTCTTGCGTACGCGCGAGCGCGTATGTAAAAGCGAATTTACACGCTTCACTCTTGATGATCATGAACCGGATGTACCGTCCGCGTGGTAGAGGCGTTGGATGAACAAGTTTTTTTTTTAACTCGATAACAAATAGAAATCTATTTAGAATTTTACGTGGTTTCTTTTTTTTTTTTTTACAAAATATTATTGAATATCCTAGTTTATTTATATTCAAATGTTAACGTTATGAGAGAGGATATATAGATAGATAAATATGATTATATTGTTTCCCAATGGTAGTTACACAAGAATTTCCGCTTTAAATATATCCGAATACAAAATGTGCAATAAAATACAAACCAAATGGACTACATATTATATATATTTATAAATACACGCCGCCTACTCAGTCTGTTAATTGACATACCGTAACTTATACGGATTCGATCCCACTCTAAAATCATCGAGCTCAATGTACCTGTACGCTCTCTACTTCGATCGCAAACATCCCTCTCTAATCACCCATTCAACGTATACACGCACATGCATGCCCACTCTACAGTGGTTCTGATTGTTTTATTTATGCAAAATAAGAGATAGATGTATGTATGTAAAATGTTTTCTGGAATAATGAATAATTTTGGAGAATGTATTCGATCTGCTTTTGATGTCATTTTTTTTATCATCCTTTTATTGACGAAAGTTGTAACAAACAAAAAAGGTACAAACAAATACCTAGTAAAAAAAATATACTTTTTAATAAATATTTATTTGAATGGTATTTTATATTCCAACTAAACATTTACAATATTCAATAAAAAAAAAAAATAGTTAAATTAATGACTCTTGTAAAAAAAACATTCTATATTTAGTAAATATTGAGTTGGAACTATTTTCGGACAAATGATTTATTAAAATCTAATTCATTCTTTTCATTGTTGAGAATCGTCATTGAGAAAAGTTCGGAAAAAAACACAGGAAATATTATAACAAAATATCGGTGAAAAACATCGATACTTTATGAAAAGTATAAAAACAGGTAATTTAAAGTTCAGTGAAAATATGAACGATACAGTTTTCAGCTTCATTGATAATATTCTACATATTTAAGTTGCATGAGCTGTTTGGAACGGAGAGGAGCGAAAATGCTTTTAGGGTGTGCACTCTGACATCTTTCCCATTATCTACATATCTATGATATCGTTGAGCGGTGTGCTTTGCACCGACCATGTCGAGTTCGATTTGGAACCACGGCAGAGCACAGGGTTACACCTCGCGCGCATTCGGCACAAATCGACACAAACACGGGGGCTATTATGCGCCAACGAAACTGACACCGCGCACCGGGCTCTCTCAGCGTTAAATTGTAACACGGTTATCAGCCGGAACGTTCGACGTGGCCCGCGCGCATTCCCACGGGGTGGATGCCGAGAGGGCGGCAATGCTCTGGTGTGGCGGCATTTTTGTTGGCCGCGTATCATTATCGATTCACTTTTATCCACGGTGAGCAGCGACCGCATGTATACATGTACGTGTGTACATGTATGTACATGTGTGCGTGCGAGCGCCCGTGTACGTGCTGTACGTCGCTCTTTACACGAACAGGAAGTCCGAGGCTATTACACGGTACGGTACGGATAAAGCGGGCCTCGCGCTCTCCCGCGTATCTCGCCGGCTCTTTAAAGCATATATAATATCGCCCGGCGTCGTCCGCCGATACAGCGCGCTTACCCGCGATTAGAGCTATTTTTGCACAAATGCGTCTCATAATGGGAGTGAAAGAGAAAAAGAGTGAAAGGTAGAAAGAATCGCGACGCCCAGAAAATACGTTGCGATAATTTGTTTAATCGCATTAATCAGTCGTATAACTCAATGCTGCTCGCGAGAGCCGTATTATAAATGTGTTATCCGATCGATTTTATCGGCTTATCAGTCAATATTTGCGTTGTATAATTAGTGAGGATCCGTATAGACCAATCATCAGATTAATTCATACAATTTGGAGATTATTATTGCCTTTCCATGGAGATATTAATAATTTCCAAAAACCTGTACGATGTAAAAATCTATACGGAGAGAAATGAACAGATGAAAGAGAGCGCGCAATGAATGAGGTATTCTATATATTGCATATATTATACGTCTGAAAATGTTTTGAACTCCCCTATTATCTATATACCCGCGGCATTTACCGGAGTGCCAGCTCACGTCCGGGCGTTGTTTCATACACGAAATTACATTAACCGACGTTAACTAATTCACCCGGTACGGGAGGGAAGGGAAGCCCGTTTCTTTCACGATGATAACCGCCGGACACGGGGCGGCAATGTATTTAACGAACGACTTTATGAGAGATCCGGTGGGAGGGGGAGAGAGACGCGGTTGAAACGGGGCGCTACGAAAACGCAAGCAATTAACACTCTGCCAAGCAAAATTTATCCGTCGACCTTCGACCGGAAGTCACGGCGCTGACTCGCGTAGCAACTGGTTAGCCACGAGAGATCCTCGACAAAGTCGTCCGGCAGTCTTCGCTTCGCGCTAACTACGATGCGTGACTACGGAGTGTCAGGTCTTTATGAGTTTACAAAAAGTTGACCGTAAGTTTTACAAGTAGTTTGATATTAATCTCGAACGGATGAACGGTATGCCGTTTTATGCATGCGGCGCGCGCATTTATTTATCGTTCTTATAGACTTCGATAAAAGCTTTACGCGCGACGGCCACTGTTGAAAGGTACTACTGCGCTGCTCGTATCGTGGGAGAAAGAGAGAGCTGAAAGGAAAATGAGAGCGATTGCTACGGCAATGTGTCTATTTGTGACGTTAAGTATGCCTTTTGTCCTTGATTAATTCAAAACGAGGAGCAGACGTGAGCGGTGTGGTTGAAAGATGAGAGGAAGTAGGATAAAACGATAACATTGCGTGTTATATTATAGGGTCGTATTGCACCATTAGAAACTTCTCGAAAGAATTTCTGAAAGATCTTAGGGAAAAAACGCTTTGTGAAAATTGAACGTATAAATAAATTTGTTAGAGAGAGAGAGAGAGAGAGAGAGAGAGAGAGGGAGAGAATCGAATAAAAAATAATCTTATTATTATATCGTCCAAGTATTTTAAATCGCACACACAAATCTGAAAATATGAGCGTAAGTTTTACATTCTTTTTAATATGTAAAGAATCGATTACACACATGTCATGCATCATGATAACAGCTGCGTTATAGCCGCCCGTTATTGACATTTTATATGTTACATGATACAACAGAGAGTAAAGCTAATCTAACGGTACCATCTAATCTAGATTTCCCAGAGTCGACTCTGCGAAGTCAGAGGCCAAGCATGGTGGTACAAAAAGAGTGACGCGAGTGATCGCTAAGAGAAGAGAGAATCGGGCTTAAACCTTTTAGTTGAATGTACGCCTACTTTGCCGCTGATTAATTTCGCACGAATGCATGAGTAACAATCCGGCCTTACTACTTGTCAGTCAGCCGCAGCGGTAGTCATGTTGTCTAAGTACATATGTGCGGGAATGCTATAGGAGACATACTTGCCCGTGATCTTAACGTACCGGGAACATGCTATTCATAAACAAATACGCGGTAATTTATCGCGTGGAAAGCAACCAAAACTTCGTTTTTTCTTTCATCTCCCAACTCGATTCTAATTTAATTCTTTCTTTGATTTTTAATATATATTTTTTTCTGAAAAAAATTAATATTTAATCTTTCGTCCGCAATCTGGATTTACAATCTTTTTTGATACAAACAAAATTTAATTCTCGAATTTCCTCGAAATAATGGAGAAAGAAATCCAGTTTTCCTTCTCAAAATATGTATCTTGTTAAAAATCCATTTGCTAATGTAATACAGATGTTGGGAAATAACTCTGAATTTTTCTACATTTTTTTTTGAAAGTCTAAAGCAGTGAAAGGTTGGGTTGAATAAAGAAGACCTAGATTGGGAGTAAAAATTATATTTTGTTCATCGTATTGTATCATTGGTGATACATGCAACGCGCGAATGTAAGCGTCGTTTTCCTTGGAATAGCCATCTACTATTCTTGTAGCTGTAGCATGTAAGACAAAACGAATGGAGCCGAGAGAGGAAGGGCACGCGCAACGATGCAGATATACGCGGCGCGTTTAAAGCTGCGGACGCACACCTCTACTTTACCGTTGATTAATTTCGCGCGAGCGCGTGAGTAACAGGGCGGCGAGTTACAACCCGTTCGACAAGCCGAAGCGGTCGTCGCTTGGGTCTCTCTCTGTACACATGGGATGACTTATCTTCAGTTTCTCGCCTCCTTCCCATCGGCGATACCTTCTCTCGTTCTCCGTCTTCTTCGTTTTCCATTCAAATATATGTACTATATATATTAACGTAAATAATACACAGAAACACTTCTATTTTTAACAATGTTGGTCTATTCTATTGTATATTTATTTCTATTATAAAAATAGCGTGAGATTTCTGAGACACTCTATAAGCGTTTGCGTTCGCAATTACGGGAATTAAGTGGCATTGTTTTTGTGATAACAAGAAAAATTACGTATTTTTTTCAAAGTCTATTCTTCAAACATATTTTAAACATTCTTTTGCAGTCTTTTAGGCCCGTTTTCACAATATATGCAATGGTTACTTAAAGATTGAAGATTACCAAGTAATTCATAAAAGAATTTCATTGATTTCTTGATGTAACCTTTAAGGGGAGAGGGGCTATGTATTATAAAAACAGATCTTTTAATCTTTTTTAATATATAGTGTTTAGAATGTTGTACATACAATAAAATTAAATAAAGTATATGATGAGCTCAATTTTCTCGTGTTTGCATCTAAAGTAGCTTCGTACTAGACGCTTATCGTATAAGGCTAAATATAATATGTGTAGTATTATTTCACGCATGTGCAAACGATTACGATTAGAATGTGTCCTGTTCGTCGTCGCTTTGGCGTCTCGAAAGCAGAAATACGTTCCTCCGCATTGCTCTTTTTTTTTATCTCTTTTATTCTCCATTCGCTTTATTCCGCCTCGTCGGAAGTTGTTTTATTTGCGTTCTTCTTTCCATCGCGAGCAAAGTTGATTGATCGCCAACGCGATTATCACTCTAAAAACGATGCGCCATGTTGGAACTGAGTCAAGAAAATATGCTAAATTGATACGCGATAGCGGAAAAAAGTACAAGCGGTCTGTTTTGCAGAGTGACACTCTCGTTATTCGATGCACATGCAGGCATGTTAATCATGCACAATGCGTTTAATTTCGACCGCAACGCGTAACTTTTGATCAAAATTCATGAGGAACATAAATAATTGGTGTAGTCGATAATTAAACCTTATATTCGTGACGACCTTTTGCGTTTATATTATAGATAATTTTATTATTCCGTATATTAATAAATTTATACGTATTAATATCTTCTTTATTTCAAAAGATTTTGTAAATTGATTTTTTCTTTAGTGAATAAAAATATGGAATGTAGGACTTAATTTTTATTTACGTCACATTAATCTTCAATTAATTCGAAAACAATTTTTTATCTATTAAAATATTTAGCCGGCATTCAGGCAAACAATAAATATCAAACTGACAATGAGAGATTTCATAAATCTTCTATATGCCACTCTTGAGTTAGCTGCAATAAAATGACAAAAAATAGTGAAACACGATTATTGCTGCAGACGACAATGTATTAGTAATTGGAGTATAAATGACAATTTTATATTCGCACCTGTCTAGTCTTTCCAGGATAGTGTACTAATTTCCATCTGATTTAGAAGAAAAGTTTTTATATATCCACTCTTTTACTTCGGATTTTTTATGCTAGTACATACAACGCAAAATAATGTTTAACCTTTTGGAATTTAACAGCTGAGTCTCACGAATAAATGGCAATGGTTTATAATGCAGATTGCGACTGTAAAAGCGAGCCCACGCATGCTTCTGCAATGAACGATCGTGCGCACCTACAAAATGTTAAAAGAGATTGATCGATAACGAAATCCTTTCGAAGAATTGACATAAAGATGTGAATCGTAAACTGTGTATTACTAAATCGCGTGTTACGTTGATTTTTTTATGACATTTGTTATTTCGAATATAGAAAAAATGGATATCAAACATGAGTGACAGTCAGAGCTATCAATTGAAATCATAATTTTGACTCTAGAAACTATTGCGATACTATTGTGTGTGCGTATATTTTCTATTAATAAAACTCAAGGTTATAAAATGATAACAAGAATTTATAACAATTAGGTAAATTAGGTAAGTAATTTATGTAAGTAATTATGAATTACAACTACTTACATAAGTCACTTCAGTTGTCATAAGTCTATCAAAAAATAATTATCAACTTTACAAGAGAATATTTCAATGTGTATTTATGCTGATCTATAAATGTACCTGATATCTATACCCCATAATTTCTTTAAAATTATAGCACTCGTCTTATACCCTTTGATAGATTCTCTCATTCTAATTCACCATCCTGGATGAAAAGATAGATAGATAATAATTGTAACAGTTATAATGTTTCGATTGTAGAAGTACGGTTCATGTTGGTCATTCATGCAAATCGATAATCACAATTTTAGCATTACCCAAGTTTCCGTCACCAAAGATAGGACCGTTCACCGATTACGCGGCTTTAAGCGCGTTTAACATACTGCGATATAATATGGCGATTTGTTCTGCTCGATAGTACGTAGTGCTTTATGGGCAACGACGGTTACGTCACGTCGTCTCGCGCTCTCTCAGGGCGCGCGTTGCTCGCACATGTACAGTCCTCAGCAGGGCGGAAGATCCGCCGCGTGGGAACTCGCGGCATGCGACCCGCTTACACCTTGTAAAAGGTTAAACGGGCTCTTTAACGCACACCCAGAAGAGACCTGCTAGACCTTTCTATAGTCGGGAAAGCACGTTGAGCGGCCGTCGTCGTTATCGAACAGTCATGTCCGCGGTTTCGATCGATTCGCGCGATATCGCGCTTCGTCGGATATCTCATCTCCCGCCCTTTTTTTTTTTTTTTTCCGAAGGGAAGATGTCCTTTCGTCACATACGCAGTTTAATCGAATACAGCCCATTACCGCGGATGCAAATCCGAATTTCACGAGCGTTAACTCTGTGCACGTGTCAAATATATCCCGGCGTAATTCGAATGGAAATATCGTGGAATTTTTCTGGCAATGAGATTATAAACGATAATCACGTCGGTTTGACGCGGTTCGCGATTTTGATTATTTTACGCCAATATGTCAGTTAAAAGTAAAATGCAAAGTTGAAACTTTAAATACTTAAGCCTGGTTCCATCAATAATAAGATTAATTTTAATTTCGATTTAATTTACTCTCTAATTTTTCAGAGGGATCTCACTCTAAAAAGTGAAAATTGAGCTAGTCTTGAAAAAGCTCAATTTTCAATCTTTGAGAGTGAGAACTTACTCCTCAGAATAAGATTTACTCAAAAAATTTTAGAGAGTATTGTTTATCTTTTTCTAATTCTTAGAAAAAGGCAAAGGATTAATTGAACCGAGATCGGTAGAAATCGGTCTTAACCGCAAAATGACGGGTTCACTCGGGCGGTATGGAAGGATTATGCGTGTATAAAATTACGGCGAATGTTGGCAATTTTTGTAAAAAAAAAATCGCGAACGATGATAAAACAGAGTTACGGAATTCGAGACTTTCTGCGCGGCTGAAGAATGCAGCAACACGCGGCTGTTTCTATACCAGCGGCGATCACGATGCTCTCCCGACGATCAGCTCGAAAGTTCATACTGGCGATATACTAATGACGTGGGAAATACGCTGGAAGAAGCCAATACTTACCTCTCGACCTGGCGTTTTCTCGCTTCTTGCGTTCGTACGCTCTTGCGTGTGATAGATGCGAGCCCGTAGGCACGGTCCTGTTTCAAAGTATTGCGCAACGCCTCAGTATCTTTTCACGCACTTGCAGTAGAGCCGCCCTCCTTCATAATTCAAGTTGCGAAGTAGAGTTTAAATTTCATGATGCAATGATCCCGGTGAAAAGTAGAAGCAACAATTGCATCTAAAATCTGAATCATCTCGAATGAAATAATAAATAGGAAAGAGAGAGAGAAAGAGAGATTGTCTAAAATTAAATTTTTATAGAAATAAATTTCTTAAAAATAAGATTTAATGAATTCACGATTGTATTTCTAAAGTCCGAATCGTCCCAAATGAAAAAAATAATAAATAGATACCAATTAATTTTTTATAGAAGTAAGTTTCTTGAAAATAAGATTAAATGTATTGACGATTGTATCTTATACTCTATATAAAACATAAGATTTCAAACAACTAACAATTTCTGCACTGATTCAGCAAATTTACAACTGTAATATATAGATAGCCATTAATTTTTTATGTTAAAGAGTATTAGCAAAGTTATACAATTGAATAAAATTAGCGATTACAAATAATTATATTTGTTGTAATAGCATAGTAAATTTGTTAATGCAGTAAAGATAACTTTTTCTGAAAATCTATCTACTGCAGATGAAAACATGTTGACTAAGATGGCGCGTAATTTTGTGGAGAAAACTTGTTACATTAGCAATTTTCATTGTAGCAAAGAATTATCTAAAATAGCATGTTGACAATTTTTACCGACACAATTTCTTTATTGAATCATCAAGTCTTCTTAATTATAGATGTTAAACGCGCGCAGCAAGCTGTAGAGCTTTGCTGAACCACCCATCTATTTGTTTCCGTGACAATATCAGAATCAACTAAAATGAAAGAAATAAAAAGTAGATACTGATTAATTTGTAGGAATAAGTTTCTCGAAGAGAAGATGAAATGTTGCGTTCACAGAATATTTGTTCAAAGGTAAATAGTTGAAAGGCAATATTCACGCGCAGAACAGAAACGGAAACGATCGATGTGATCGCGTTTTGAAGAAACTCATACATTTGACGCGATGTAGGGATGACGAAAATTTTCCTTGAATTCCAAAACTTACAGTCCAAGGACCTCTCTCCGAAAAGGTTTGCCTTGCCCTCTTCGTACATTGATATATATACGTTCACCAAAGATCTTCATGACGCCATGTGTTTTTACGTCGCACGTCTTCGCTTCCGCCGGCTCTTTCGGTATTATCTTTCGGCTTTTGCGCCACACGGTTGGAAATTTCGATTGGCGGTTTACGGCGATGTTTTCCTCCTGGCTGCTGCTGGTGAAAAAGTTTTCCGGACCTATAACGCGTATACGTCTCTCGCGGAAGAAGTCCGGAAAGGGGCGTAAAACGCGGGGAACGCGCGCGGTTTCAAGGAGCGACGGGGTAGTGGGAAAGGGGTAGAATGCGGGAGGAGAGAGAACGGGTAGTTTAAGGGCGAGCCGAGAGAGCGTTAGGGTAGGTTGCGGCACGCCGGAATTCGGTCACTATTTTAATATCGATCCGCCCTCCGCACGGCTTTCCCCCGCCCTATATACCTCTCTCGCGTACCCCTCTTATACCCTCTTGGCATACAGGGCACACACGTTCTCGCGTACACGTGTGCACACGAGTGCGCGCGTGTGACGTATATGCGAGGCTCGCACGTGCGCGTCGAGGTGACGCGTAAGGTCGTCCTCGAGCTCACTCGACGAAATCACGGAGTGTGGGGGGGGGGTCCGGGGGGGGGGGGGGGGGGGGGTAGTAGCACGTGCCACCCCTTGAATTCGTCAAGGATAACAGAGCGCTATGCCTGAACACGTGAAGGCAGAAAATCGCAAAATATCCGCGGAATATCGATGAGTTCTCTTCTTTTGCACGTGCAATAATACGCGTGCAGTAATAGATCGGAGAACGCACAAAAACCCTAAAGGAGAGCTTTTATCCGTGACGGTTTCTCATCTTACGACGTCTGCAAACGAATGTGCCTCTCGCGCGCGCCCCTTGCACCCCGTGGAAAGAGCGCGGATGCATTTCACCGCACATTTGTCATGGTAAATGGTGATTAAGTGTCCGGCCGGATTATTAATTGCCAGGGACTATCCCGGGATTCTCTCCACGGGTTTAATTGTAACGTATAGTTCGTTCCGCGCGGTGACTTTTTGCGCGTTCGCACGCGCGCGCGCCCACCCACCCTCGGAATTGATGCCCCGTTAGCGTGATTTATGCTATGTCTTTTAAGGAACCGCGTAATTTACGTCTGCGTTAGGTAGCACCCCGCCTCCCCCTACCCCGCCTCCGTTTCCCAGACTAGATTTCCCAGAGGTGTGCCCCGGCGTTAATTCTATCGGGCCAAGACAGATGGTGACTGGCGTATTTGTCACTCTTCGCGCGCGGTGCGCCGCCGCGCCGCGCCGCGCCGCGCCGTGCCGGGCGCTCGTTTTTCATCCGTGATCATCAAATTTACATGCGGCTGATCTCGTTCGCGCGCGTGCAATTGCCGCTCGCAGGCACGCTGTCGGTCGCAAGGAAAATAAAAACGAGAGAGGAACGAGTCTCCACCGCAGAGAGAGAGACCTTTACGATCGCCGCGCAGAATGAGCCGATTATTGTTTTATTTTGCTGTTCCAGTGATCGCGATAAGGTTAGATAGATTCGCGAACGTCCGCCATGTCGTTGCGATTCTTCCTCTTTCCTTTCGTTTTGTAAGTTTTTTTTTTCCTCTCTCCCTTTCGATGAACACGCGCGTCGCTCATATGTTCGCTCAAACTCGACGCGGCGGTACGCCGCTTTACAGTTCGTTAATTTTTAATGCACACCCGTTCTCCGGTGTGTGCTTGTCCCGGGTCGGTGGCGGGTAAGCGAATTACGTACTTTGACCGGCCGTGCTCTCCACGAAATAGTACGATTACTCGTTTCGATGCTCGCGGGCGAATGACGGAGGCGGCGGCGGGATAGAGACCACGTTACGATTACGAGGTAAAAGCGGGATCCGCTTTTAACAGCCGGCACAAAGCCCTCCGGTGCGTGCTTTCGAAACAACCATCCGTGCATTCTTTAACGCCAAATTCATTGAAACAGATTACGCGAATCGCGGTAACGCAGAGAATAACGGATTCTGACTTCATTTTATATGTACGCGCAACGAGGGACTGTTTTTATTCACACGCATCAAACACGAATTTCGAGAGGAAAAGATTAATAAACTATACATTGTCTCCCAATTCATACGTTTTTAAAAATTTGTTTGAAAAAATTATGAATTGCTTAAATTTTTTCAAAATTACGGTAAGAATCTCAATTGCATTATGTTGCTGTATTTTTATTGAATATTAATACGTAAAAGTTATACAAGATCCGTTCTTTCAAATTTCGAAAAAAAAATTGGATAGCCTCTCTCTATATATATTTCTGCTTTTATCGTATCTGGTACGTTTCTCCTTCATTTATGCGTGAGCCACGATTATTACGATGCTAATTAAAGTATGATCGCCATTGTGACGCTCGCCTTATCTCGTATGATTAGCAACCATTTATTTTCGTCGTAATCCTTATTCGCGGTACAACGTCTCCCGCCGGGCATAGTGGTAGGTAAAGTCGCATGTTAAGCCTGATAAACGAAATACAAAAGCGGGACACAGGACGAAAGGAAGGAAGAAAGAGAGAAACAGAAGGAGAAGGCTCCGTATAAGGTTTGTCGAGAGGGTGTGAAGAGACAAGGAGAACGACGCGGAAGAGGGTAAGCGGAACAGATAGAGAGTGTACCGTTTAGAGGATGGGTGGTGGAAAACATCAGCGTGCACATCCCACGCTTATAAGCGCGTGGTTAGCGTGCGCTGCAAAACACGTTACCGCGTGGCTGACTTCTTCTTTCTGGCCGCCACCGATCGATGCCGGCGACTTATTTTGGATTATTTTCCGCGGTCAGAGCGTGGCACGCCTCCCCCCTCCCCCCTCTCTCTCTCTCTCTCTCTTTCTCTCTTTCTCTCTTCCCTTTCTCTCTGCCTCTTCCTTCCTCTCTGTCTCTCTCTGTCTCTCTCTCTCTCGCTCTGTCGCTCTTTCGGTCTCTGTGGCAAAAAATGGGGATTCGCGCGAACCGGTGCACGGTTTTCTGCTGAATTTCGTTGTGCTCGAGCGTCGTTGTCCAATGAGCGAACACGGCGAGGAAGAAGCTCGCCGAAGCGTGCATCGCGCTGGCCGGAACTCTTCCTTTTCTCCCGGCTGTCATTTGGCTGAAAATCCCTACGAGAACAAAGACGTTAGACAATTTGCGAAAAAAAAACTGTAATATTGTTCGCGCTCCGGATTCTTTGTTATTCGTCATGTTAAAAGTATATATGATTCTTTTACTTGTGTACCGTCGATCTGTCAATGTATACGTATCCGATTTTTATTTATTCCAATCTGTTTGTGAAACATAAATCCCAGCTTTTACGTCTGATAATCTTGATTGTTTAATGATTTGTGCGGTTATACTCTCTCCTTTCTAATTATCGCAAATATATTGTATTATTGTACTATTCTACAGTGAGAGAAAAATTACATATTATATGTAAAGATATTTGTCGGGATTGCATCAAATAGTGTATACACACACATATACACAACATATCAAAGTAACGCGTTTTCTGAATTTTTCAAATTAATAAAAATATTAATAATATTTTAGAAACGTACACTACGTAAGAAATCGTTATTAACAGTAAAAATATTAACACGCCAATATTTTCCTTTTTATGATAAAAATGTGCCATTCTTGATCCAAATACCATAAATGATTTTTATGTCGGAGTTTTGCGCGTTAATTGTATCGTTTGATTGCGGAAATATAAGAATTGACGCGCGTTTGAAGACGAAGCGTTTCTCTCGACGGTATTTGCCGTGTCAGCGCTCGACGAAGAGGCCAACGGTGGTGCTATTTAAACCGCTGGGTATCAATAAAGCAGGAGTTTTTGGCGAATTTCATTGATTTCCGATAGAGTTGCGCTGATGTGCCGGCCCGTCGCCATCCGCGTCCGCAGGTAGGCTACATTTTGCACAACATTGTAATTGATTGGACCTGTGGCCTGATAACCGCCTGGCGACCTCGGTTCGCGTTCGATACGCGCACTCGGTCATGGAATAATTATTTCCCTCCTTTCCTGCCCTCCGTGGCACGGCCCTCGTGGCGGATTCTCAAATGCCAATATCTGTCTGTCGGTAGTTTCGCAGGTGCGCGCAATGCATCTTGGCCGAACGAGAACGGAATCCGTTTGTGTCTAATACTTGTAACGTTAGTATAGAAATTGTAGTTGAAATACAGTGGTAAATTTAGCTGGGATATAGCACTGAAAGATTATTAAGAAAGAATTGCAACGGTTTGCGATGTTGACATTGGATTAGGTATAATTTTCGAAGCAATTAAATTTTTGGCAAATAAAGCGGAATACAGAGGAGGCGAGGCGTAACGAGATTAGCAACTTCCGTCGCGGGACTCAACGCCGCAGAATGAATAATAAGAAGATATGTGTGCGCAACTCGTAATTAAATGGATCAAACGCTATATACCAACCGAAAGTAATTAGAGACCTTTTCGACAATTATCGGGTAGACGTATAATTTTTGCCAAGACAAGTGTGTTGCAGCTGCCTCTTGTCGTAATTATGCGCATCGCGGACGTGATGCGTGATGCGTGTTTGTATGTGTCTATGTATGCGGTTCACCATCTTGAAAAATTAATTTCGAGCCGATGCTTCGAACTAACTTCCTCCCACGTATCCGCGTTATTTTGCAGTGCGTGAGCAATTAGCCTCCCTGGAAATTATGAGATGGGCGAAGTAGATACGCATCGTTCGCGAAGTGCAGGAAGACCGTAATTCCTCGGACTTAGCAACCGAGGTCCGCAGCCACCTTCTTGCTAACTTCACGCGATAGATCCGGATTGACTTCCGCTGTCAACGAGCGGAAGTGATGAAACCATAAACCGTATAAATCTGTAAATTGATTATTATGTGTGGGGAAAATAATACTCGATATTCGTTTAATGTATTAATACGTTACTTTTTAGCATATGAATCTTAAATTAAATTCATCATACCGTTCAACCTCTCCGTTGTTTTTGTATTTAATTGTCAGGAAAGTAATATAAGTAATTTTAATACATTAAATGTCGTTCGAAATATAATTATTGTTTTCAATATTTCAATTGTTGCTTTTTATTACACTGTTAAATTCATAATGTTAAATTACGCTCACAAAATTTGAATTATTTTTAATCATTTCTATAGGTCGTCACTCTGCTCCTGCCAAATAATTAATTCGATCGGAACAATAAAAATAAACAATTTGATTCAAGAAAATATATTATATCTTGACTCAAATTTATTTATTAAGCATACATGTTAATATGAACGATGTTTACAACTAACAGAAACGGATATTGATTTAAATTTTTTGACACACGGATGGGAATTAAAAAACAATAACAAACTCTTATTTGACTCAAGAGATTGAGTCGTTTCCTCGCTATCTACCAGTGTATTACTCTTTTATCTTCTCTCTTAATTTTTCTTTCTTTTTTTTCTGCGTCAACTTGGCAATATTGTAACGCGCAATCACTGGAGCAATTCGCACGGTATACAACGTGTTAAATTCCAAGGCGAGCGGCTTAGAACGCACGAATCACAGCAGCCGTAATTTCTGCGATTCCGCGGATCCTTTGGTAGATACAGATAGTGCGGAATATCGTTTCTCCTTTTCTCTCTTTCTCTCTCTCTCTCTCTCTCTCTCTTTCTTTCTGGCCGCTCGTCATTAGCAAAGGGAAGAGACGCGCAGTAGAGTCGGTTAAGCCGTGCACCGGCAGTCTTCGTTTACAAGGTACGAAGGTTGTAAACGATTTAACGGTTGGTAAAGAGTTGCTGCGCGAGAGGGAGCCGAGAAAACTCCGCGCGCGCGGTGTCGTATACCATCGACATCGGCTTAGATTCTCCGTTCGTGCAAAAACCAAGACGATCATTACGGTATGCACGTCAGGAGCGACGTTACACTCTGGAATTTCCTCCGCGAAAAGTAATACCTCCGGCGCCCGTCGGTAAATCCCGAACGAAATTGCAACGGTGGACTGCCCGCCGCTTCTGTGCTCGAGATTCCCGAAGGCTCCTCGACCTTTCTCAACAGCGCGTTACATTGTAATATTCGGCGGCTCGATTTTAATCGTCCGACGCGCCGCGCGTATCTTCGCCCGTTGAACGAGTTGTATTCGTCGCGTGCTGATTTATATATTGTGCGAAATGACGGTGGGGAAATTTGATTCTACATTATTTCATTGATATCGGTATTATATTTCCGGCAAGGCAAAACAGTAAGTTCTCCGATTGTTCGTGACACATTACCTGTATATGCAGATTTAATAGACTTAATTAAGTTCAGAGAAACAGAATAGAGGTTTCAAAGCCTTCCAGGGCTTACTTAATTATTTATTTGTTTATATTTATTTCAATTACTGCGTGACTGCATTACGGATAATATCTTTTCGTGCATAGGATACATCAGATCGTATCGTATTGGAATTTCGTTCGTCTGCTTCTCCGACCTCCGAACGTTGCGCAGTCCGAAATTTTATTTATTTAAAGTGAATATCGGAAGCCGCTTAATTCGCGTCGAACAAGATAAATCGGGCGCGATTAATGCAAATGAGTACGCCGGCCAGAATACCGTTCCGAGATCGCGCGGATCCAATCTAACGGATATTTTGGCGAATCTTCGATTCGGATCGCGACGTCGGTGCAACGCGACTCTACGTTTACGTGCTGCGAGAGCCGTCGGGCGCATGCTGCACCGGTGTGCATTCGCATATGTGAGAACGTATGCGTTGCGAACCGTAACGTCTTTGCAACGCCGTGTTCTTGACACGAGCGTCAAGTTTATAATAAAGTGGACTTTTGGTAACGTATCGCGTTTTACTTTATCTAGATTATATTAAAGAATGAAAATATTTGCATCTTCATATTCTATATTTACGAATCCTCAAAGTGCCTTCGTATTTCGACCGAGTAAATTGCTATCGTGAAATATTCAGGAGTAAATATAAATCGACGAAAAAGTTCAAGAGACTGTTACCAAGGTATCCGTGTGTGACAAAATGTTATTCAAACCTGCTGATTTGTTCAAGTTTATTTTTACTGAAAATGTAATTTACACTGAGAAAAGAACGTAATAATAGCTGTCAAATGTTGAGTAAAATATTTTTACTTTTTTTATACGTGTTTAGTAAGTATTGCTAAACGAATATTTACTAAATGTTATATTAAACCTGATAATATAATCAATTAATTGATAATAATTATTAAATATTTAGAAAAGTAAGTTTATTTTTAGCTATTTTAATCAAACATAGGATTGAAAAATTGAAATTGTTTCACTCATTTGGTAATTATTAGTATTATATAAACTTTTTATTCGGTATTCTTTCTTATTAGTATTCCATTGAGTAAAATGTGTTTCCGTATTTGTGACTATAATTGCATCGTTAAAAAATTATGGTCAGGAAATCCATTTTATGGTTATTACTGCTATAATGATAGTAATAATAACTTTATATGTATAGTTCTTTCAAATGTGGCAAAATTGTAGTATAAATTATGATAATTTGAACAATTAATACAGTAAAATATTAAGATACGAAATATAAACTAATTATTTTTATATAGTAAAGACAATTATAATTATAATATAAATATTTTCTTATAACATTCACTAATTATTCACATGGTAATAACTAAGAGATATGGCAAAGAAAAGCTAAAGAAACAAACACTTTTAAACAGTATGTGATACTAATTGTATATTTGTTTCTAACTAAAAGTTTATTATTTGTATTGTAAAAACTCTCATTAAAGTCGCTGATTACTGCCATTAGAGGAACACAACAGAATTCAATTTCTCTTGAGAAGAAGACCATTCGGCGTACAATAAAAGGTTCAACAGTGAGGCCGAATTTCGGAGACAAAAATAAATGAGAGATACATACATTTCAATAGTTTTTCGTTCCGTACTACTGAGAATTCAGTAATTTTATTCCTGATTATCTACGCGTACAGAAATAAGACACGAATTACAAAAATACCATATTAATATTAATAATTTGTAACATTAATATATATTTTCTTATTTTATATAACTTATTTGTTGTTTTTGTAATAATACATAGTTGAGGCGCTATTTGTCTTCAAATTTCTAGTTGCTGATATAACTTTTCTCTAACGATGAGTGATTGTAAATGTGATTGTATATGAAAAATAGAAGTCATTATTATGGCAAACTATAATTCACTGTATACACATATGATTTCTTATATTTTGAATTATGTTTTGTTATCACAACATTTTATAATATAATTTGTAATATACAAATCCCATTTATACGTAAAATAACTGTGCAATACGATTAGGTACCTACATGAATGGCATGTTGTAGGTGTGATGATCATAATTCAATGTTGAAGCAGCTATAATGTGCATGGTTAAAACAATTACGTCCTCAAAAGTGACTGTAAAATATAGTTAAATTATGGTATTTGCAATCATTTTTTTCTTTCAGTATTTATTAAAAAAATGTTTTCTTTAGTATTCGATAACTTCCGTTTTTATTTTTTAGAGCTATTTTTAATCGTATTGATCCAAACGATATAATTGTATACAAATTTGAACAGATCAACAGTTTTTTAAACGAAGAATAGTATCAATCTAGCAGTTAAATTATTTCGCGTTACATGAAGGGGACAACGCGTACAGGATTGCTGACGGATTTCAGTTAGTTTCGTACGAAAGTTTTTGCGAAAGTGAGTTGAAAGTTCGCAAGTAGCGGAGTGCACGTATCGCGAAAACTCGGTTTAAATCGACATTACCGTACTCTCGCGAAAAATGCGAGACCAGCGATTTACAGCGAGGATCAACGTGCGCGCCAGTCGCGTTCGCTCGTGCCCGCGCGCGCGCGATGATAATTATCATGGGCTGCCCAGCACCGGCAATCTTTGAAGGTCGACCCGCGCCACTGCTTCCTTATTGTGAGGCAAGAAGAAGCGGGAGAACGGTGTGCGAGAGGGGCGGAGAGAGATGCGGAGAGTGAGAGAAGAAGAAGAATGCACCTGTATTAACTTCGCGCTATGGCACGCCGCGCATACGCGTTTACTCGCCGTGCGCGTTGTACGCTCATTATGTAGGCATGCCGATTTCAGAAATACCGGGCCCCATTCGGGTCCGCCATTCCTCCTGGACCCTATCTTGCTTCTTCCATCGGTCTCACAAACAGTGTCCCTCCCTCTCCGCGCCTTATGTAATATGAACCTCGCTAGCTAATCTTCGTCGAAGATAAGAGACAGATGGTTACGAAGTTGCGCATACAGGATATTCCAAGATATTATACGCGTGTCGTGGAAGCAATTTGCAGATTTAAATTTCAGATTTATTGTTAAATTGAAAAATTTATTTTGATATGTATTATTATTTTTCGAACACGCTCAGAAATAAGATTTCTTGAGCGAATAAGTTGCGGTGTACGATAATCAAAAAGAGTCTGGATTTTTTATGTTATTATTTTATATCTAATTTATGTGTAATTCAATATAGGAATAATTTAATAATAATTAATAAATAATATATTATTTTAATACAAACAATTGAAAATGTAAAAGATGGAGAACGTTTGTAATATATAACGAAATATCCGCTAGAAGAAACTATTATATTATAAGAGAGACAACTCTAATTTCTTGAAGAATTCTGTATCAATAATTAAAACTTTATCGTTTTATATTATATATATAAGAATATTTAGTAAATAGTATTCATAATATAGACAGTTGAAAATATAAGAGATAGAATAAATTTTTGTAAATGATGGAATCTAGAAAAAGCTAAGGTCAGATTGCACCAATTTCTTTAAAAATTCTCTGTATCAATAACAAAAATTTCGCCGTTTTTTATACATATACATTTTGTATAACAAGATAAGAATAATTACGCAATAAAATAACAAGAGCAAAGTTGATAAGGACAAGAATAATTACATTAATAATTTTTATTTATAGTTAAAAGAAAACCAGTTTTTATCTAAATTTGATAAAGACGTAAAATCTATTGCACATTTTTCAAGACGGTTTCTCTTCTTTTTTCTTTTCTCAGTCCCACCTGTTTCCTTCTAGCAAACGGTGAAACGGAGGTGAACTTCGTCGAGAATAAAAGTTGGGTCACAAAGTTGCGCGGAATTGTATCACGAATACCACGGAACTTCGAGCGGTCATATGCCTACTCTCGTTCTCCTCTTTTTTCACTTTCAAAAGCTGGTATCGCTTTTGAATCGTTTTCTCAATCGTAAGAGCTTTTCCGTATTTATCAACGTTAAACGACTGATAAGATTTCCAGAGAAATAGATTAATATCAAATCAACAATTCTTTTTCCACGTTGAGTGAATAAGTAAATATTATATGTTGTAAATTATACTTTTTAGAATTTTTATTCTCAAGCAATGTAACCCGATAAATTTCACTTAAAAAAAGAAAATATTATACAAAATTTTTATATATTTTGCTTAGTATTTCTTTTGTTTTTTTTATTGAAATTTGCTTAAAATTGAGTTGAAGTATCGAGAAAACATTTTTTAAAATAGAAAATGATTATTAACTTATTATTGTGAAATTAAGAATTGTTTCTGAATTCTTACAATGAGTACACCAATATAATGAACTTATTATTAGAAATAGATTCATAGTTACACGGAAAAATGTTCAAATGAAAAAATATGAGTCATCTACCACAGAGATCGATAATTTCTTAATAAGAGTATTTGTAGTGCGTGTAACCCTACATTGTACACGAATCGATATGTTCTGAGAAAACTACTCTGAACTAGTTAACAAAGTCGCGTGTGGGTGTCCGACGATTGAGAGCAACTTAATGTCGTTCAGACATTTTTCATTGACATTTGAACATAATCAAACAGATAATAATGATTGAAAATGTGTGTTTGTAAGTGATCTTCTTCTTTTGTATCATTTCGTATCGTTAATTATCAAAACAGAGAAGAGTAAATGTTACAATATTTACACAAATACGTTTCTATCGTAAAATGCGGTTATATATAATTTTATATTAAATATAAAGTTTTTATCTTTTAATAATATAAACTATATATTACAAAACAATAATTACGGTTTTAAAAAATTTAATGTAATGAGAAATGATGTATCATTGCCAAGTTAATATTTGGCTTTTCTCACTGAAGTTTTCTTTGATGTAAGGACGACGAAAATCGTAAGGCGTGCTTATGACTGTTGCTTTAGGGAAGATGATAAGAGAAATGTTGAAGACGTACAGAATGATGATGACCATAGCGGTACTTACGCTGCACAGAGAGTTGACGTTTCATAAAGACGGTAAAGATTAGCAATATGTGTTTCGCGTGCCTTCTTATAATTGCTGTCGGAAAAATTGATTGTCTTTGCTCAAAAATTCCCTATACACATAATAACTCTTGGATATGCAAAATTAAAGTAATTGCACTCGTCAACGATTCAAACGATTGAACTTTTTTGTTAAATAGCATTTCTTCAATTTCCCTTATATTATAATATACTCTGTATAATATTTTTTATATAAAATTTTTTAGAGAAAAAAAACTAAAAATAAAATAAATAAAATTGTGAGATAAAGAATTTTTTGTGTAAAAATAATTAAACAATGATAAAAGAGTAAATTAAGAGTCAAGTTCAAAAAAATAAATAATGAACCAGTTATATGACCATAAACATGTAATTAATTAGGTTATTAACAAATAAGTGAGTATTTAAGAATGCTTAAGACCTACTTAAGACTACATTAAATCTACTTAAAAATTATTATGAGTGTCTAATGTATGTACACACATAATAATTTTTAAGTAGATTTAATGTAGTTTTAAGTAGTTCTTAAGCATTCTTAAATACTCACGTATTTGTTAATAACCTAATTAATTACATGTTTATGGTCATATAACTGGTAGATTATTTATTTTTTTAACCTGGACTCTCATAATTTGCCCTTTTAAAGAAATAAAATGTCGAGGCAAGAGATTTATGTAATAAATAATTTTTATTTCTTCACATTTCTCATGTGGAATAGTTACGAAAGTTTTTGTAAGTAAATGGATAGGCGAAAGAAATTATAAGCTGCTTACGTAACATTGAATTGTTAATTTAGGTAATATCTGAACGCGAAGCTTCGTAAATTGATAATCGAGAGGAAGAAACAGAGTTTAAGAAACATCGATTTACAGCACGGTCATCAAGGGATCAGCGCTCTAGGGCGCTACCCTAAATGCTAGGCTAACGTAATGTAACGCGATGCGGGAAACGTTCGTGTTGTACCAACAGATGCTGCGAGCATGCATAAGCGCGCGTGAGTGAGGTGAGGGTCCTGGGCTACCACCTCCCGGTCTCGCGACGCGACGCCACGTGTGTGTACACGTTGTGTATCTTGCCATGAGTAGTGAGCTTTGTGAGATGGGCGAGATGGGCGTGCACATGGGGGGCTACCGGTCTTGTCCGCAGGGTCGGACAACCAACCATTATCCGTAACCCAGGGAGCACAGGTGTGTGAGAAGCGACGGTCGCCGATTGGGCTCGTCTTCTTCTCGCGCGCTTCTCACAAGTGTCGATTGCGATCGACGATCATCGCCGGTAATCTTAGGCCGCTGTTCGTAGCCGATTCTTATATTTAAGGCTGTCTTAAATGCTATCTTAAGATGTCATAAACCGATCAGACGGCCATATTATTATCGCACTTTAAGACGTTATTTAAGACGGTCTCGAAAAATAAGAACGGATTATGAATACCGGTTGTGGGGGATCAGGAAATTTATACAATGAGCTGCAATTCGATCTTTTTGGCACGATCTTTCAGCCTCGTTGCTTTAACGGTGCTCGCGATTTTCTCGGATCTTTACGAGCGATGAATTCACATAATGTCGTTTCGCGCGTCGCTTTGCAATTGTTAACGATGAAAATCGTACCATTGAAATGTTATCTCTCTCGCTTGAGACAATTTTTTTGTTATTAAAAAAGTATTGCGTAGAGACGGATACCGGATATGTCCGCTGATTATTAAATATCGACTTGAACATTATCGCTGTTTTCTTTATTCTCCTGAGAGAATTCAACTGCTATAAGAGAAATCGAAATGTCCCATCCCGCGACTGGTAACATTATTACAGATTGTTAGACTCTAACAGTAATTTTAATCAACTTTTTCTATCCATATACAACACGAATATCACATTATATATTTATTAAATCATTTCCGTCTCTATCGTATATGAATGAATATGTGAATGAAAGTATTTATGTCTCGTGCGCGCGCACGTTTATAATAGAATTATAGAGTATATATAATAATATTATATATCTATTGATTTTACATATATTAAGTCGTAATCTTCTTTTACAAACAGAAATGTAATTGGAGAGAAATGTAATTTTTTGATTGACTACACTTTTCTACTTCTATCATTCTGTTGTAGACGTATGAATTTTTTCACACTCTCTCTCAATTAAATTCCTTTACTTATATAGTTATAAGATTTTCATTGTTTGTAAATTAATGATTTTTTTTTTTGGAAGGTTTGTAAAGAGCCATCTGTCTCTTTGACAAGAATTATATCAGCTTTTTATCTAATTGTAAGTCGCAATTTGATCGTGATAAGAGGAATCAAGAAGGAGAAAGAGAGAGAGGAAGAGAGAAAGATAGATGATTGAATTAACTACGGTTATTTCCAATAAGCTTTCGAAACGACATTTCTGTCCATTAATCTTACACTTCACTTTGTCCTATATAAGGTGAGACAGAATTTATCGTGGCTGAGTCTTAGTCTCTTCGATAGTCTCCCACTTCCTCTCGCTTGCACTCCCTTTCTCGCTCCTGTGCCGTTTCCCGCCACCTTCCGCTTCTCTTTCACGGTTGCGTGGCGATTTCCAAGAGCGCGAGCGCGAATGAGAAGGAAGGCAGGCAAAAGGCGCACGAGGAGAGCTTTCGGGGAAACGGATGCGATTACCGAGTGCAGAAACGCGTATAACCATAGGCGGTATAGGTGCAACGCGGAAGCGGCGACGGCAATCGGAGATACACCGTTACGTGTGCACGTACAAATATATTTCGGATTTTACATGATAAGCAGATGACGGCGACACGTCGCGTCGTGTCGCTGCTACGCAACCGGAAACACGTGAGATCGCGTAAACGCCATTGTCGATTCGTAGCAAAGATTAAATCGGTGGAATCGTTACGTTTGGATGGCGTGATATACCTATGTGTGTAACAGTGAGCATACACATACATATTTTCCAAGTATGCTGCAATGGGTATTCGAGCTCGGAAATCGGATTACAACTCGTAGATAAATTTTTTCATCTGATAGTTGCTCGCGTTCGTCCAGACCACTTTTGGAAACATTGCGCATAACGCCGTTTTAATGTAACGAC
Organism: Cyphomyrmex costatus; assembly: GCF_001594065.2. Lineage (NCBI taxonomy): Eukaryota > Metazoa > Arthropoda > Insecta > Hymenoptera > Formicidae > Cyphomyrmex > Cyphomyrmex costatus. The sequence goes on along the minus strand of NW_017275598.1, from coordinate 647,368 downwards.
GAGCGAAATGTTAGATTCTCCTGTCACTCTATGAGAGCCCACTTTGAGCATTTCAACGTAACGAGCATTTAAACAGAGAAGCGTTGAGCGTAATGCAATTCTCTCGTTCTATAGGTTTGCGTCGCGTCGCGTCGCGTCAAAGCTTCGTGTCGGAGATGTGCGTTTCGTTTTCATTATTTGTCGCGTTGTCTGAAGCTATCGATTTTATCGTTCATCCCGTGGCTGTTTATATACGCTGCTATCAATAATGGCAACCCCGGTTCGACCAATCGCTGACTGCGGAGGACCTATTTCTGAATCGTTCGAACCGTCGAGCGCGACGAACTAGTGGATGGTGGATTTAATGACGATCGGCGGCGGAGGCTGATTGCCGAATCATCGCGCGAAGATTAACGCGGCGGTCCGACCCAATTAATACGGCCGAAAACGAGGTTACGTGTTAAATGACAGCGAGATAAATATCCGGTGGGTCGATTCGGGAGACCAATTGAATTAGTATTTGGTATTTTTGTTTGCAATTTCGGAACGACGTTATAGAACAGGAATAAGTGAATATCGTTTGTCGGTGAATGTAAAACATAAATAGTTATACATATAACTTGTGTAATGATAATTGATAATTTTTTTAAGGAATATCAATTAAAATTTTGTAACATTTGTCGAGAAAAATATATGAAGATTTTGTAGATTATGGTGAGATATTGTTTTATCAAAGAAATTTTATATATAACTATATAAAACAATATTGGAACAATCGCGATAAAAATATTTCAAGTCTCTTTAAAATTTAATTACTCGTGGAAAATATATTTATGTGCCGCATAAAAATAAACATTATAATAGCAATAATATTCAAGTTGCTAAATTGAGTATCCATAGTTCGAATAAATATGTAAATAAATAAATGGCACTCTTTAAGTTATTCTTTTATAAATGGAGTCAACAAAATAACATTTGAACGTCTCAAACGAATCAATGCATTTTGTTACTGAAAGAACAAAGCGAAATATCTCTATAATTCTTCAATCCTAATATTATCGAATCTTTCTGTTCCGCATCTCACGCAGCTCATTACTATTAACTGGCGCGCGGCAGCCAACTTTTATTTTCGTCGTTATGACGAGCGCAATCACGCCGGCTTGGCGTTTCCTTCGAGGAAGGTTACCGCACAGGTGTAAGCACTTGGCTCGATGGGGGAAGAATAGCGAGGAAGACGGATGGAAAAGCGAAAGAAGGAAGAAAGAGTGAGAGGGCGGGGGTAGAGACGGAGGTATTTCGTCGGATCGATCGAGGTTTCGAGTTTATTACCGACGCCGGTAGTAAGATAACACCGACGAGAGTGATAAAGAACATCCTCTGCGCTCCCAGAATCGCGGAGTTATGGCGAGCCGTCTAGTCTGACTGAAATTTTCCATTCCAGAGTTCTATTCAAGATATGCGATCTCGCTACGTGACGATTATAATTCAAGACCATAAAGGCAGTGTTACATATATTTTTATTTTGTTGCAGCTTGTAACTTCGAAATTATTTTATATAATAATAATTCAATGTCAGTTACAATATTGATACTCCCTGAGTTTCTTGGAGCAAAATCTCACTCTAAAAGAGTTCAAATATTATTATTAAAAAATAGTAAAAAATGTGCACTCTTGAATAAGAGTGGATTTTTATTCTTTTAGAGTGAAATCTCGCACTTTTGAAGTGTGTGAGAGCCACTTTAAAAAAGAAGTGAGATTTCTTTCTTTTGTAATGAATCTCATTCCAAAAAAGAATAAAAATCTGTCACTTATTCAATAGTGCAAATTTTTCATTCTTTTTCAGTGGTGGCAGTATTTTAATTCTTTTGGAATGAGATTTCACTCCAAGAAATTTAGAGAGTATAGATCGCAAAAAATGATAATTTAAAGAATACCAAATTAGAATATCTATACTAAAGTAAACGAAAGATGGCAATACAATATTTACGATCAAGCATAGATTCGGCAATCGTTATATATATATATATATATAGAGACATAAGACGCATCACAGAATAGAAAATAAGGAAGAGAAAGAGATGCTGACTCCAATTTACCTTTTTTCGTGAATTCGAATGCGACGCATGATAGCGAAAAATGGTGAAATTCGGCCTCAAAATATTTACCGGATGCTGCCACTTTCGACACGGCAAAATTGACAAAAACGATGGAATTTCACGGACGCGCGATCTCTGAGGCAAAGATCCAGGAACGTTCTTACGCCCGATAAGAAAGAAGGTTGCGCGTCGCGTGACGATTGGCAACTTTTCGCATTTCACTCCTTTTTTCCAAAAGGGTTCTCGCAGCGATTACATTTATGAAAAACTTGGCATTTTTCGAATATTTGATGTTAGGTCTTCGTAGCCGCTAAAAAGAAATATTCATCTCATAAACACACGATAATGTTGTATAATAATAACATAATTAACCCTCCATCTACAATTTTATTTTTACTCTGCAATCGAGATCTTTTTGGTTCTGTCCAAGTTTTTTTTACTGTCCTAGGTTTTCAAATAATGTGAAAAAATTCAGCGTTACTTTTCAACGTCCTTATTATATTATCAAATACATAGTTTAACAAGAAAGGAAACCAGACATTCGTTCTCTTTTATTTTGGAAATAAAATTTTATTCGTGGAAAAAAGATTGTGGATAAAGGGTTTTACTATTATAAAATGTGACAGTTTTAATTATAGATCAAGTTCCAATTATGTGTCAAACTTGCAAAATTAAATATTTTATAGATATATTTATAGACTTATAAATTACTTTCTCAATCATTGCACATATTTAAGAAAAAAGCGGAATGAGCGTTATTTCCTTTAATAATTCCTTGAAATTACGATACTGTTATATAATAAATTATATTTAGTATATTATTATTATATTACATAAGCTAAAACAATGCGAATTTTAATATTAAAGATATAAATAATTTTACATTAATTAAAGAAAATTTACACGCAATAATTTGCCGACTCGTAATTAGGATTTATATATAATATTTAAATATATTGTATTTTCTAAAATTTACAATTGTTTTATTGACATTATATTATTACAATTGTTTTGTTGTACGTAAAGTAGATTTTCTTTAAAAATATAAAATTTACCGCTTACATTTAGATATTAGCTTTTTAAATGTTTAATCGTTAAATTGACACCAATCAATTTGAAAATCACTTGATCTTAAATGACTTGATATAATTGGGACCGTCACCGTAATAATATCGAGTACGAAAATGATTGTTTATAATACAAAGTTTTCCATAAGACCGTTATGTGATTACACAACAATTAGAAAATAAGGACTCTAATAATCCTCTATTAGAAAGATGTTAACGTACTGAAAAACTGTTAACAAATTTATCGCGAAAAATATTACCTCGCTCGAGAGAATCGAACCGATGATTACTTATATTTATCAATATAGATGAAAATGATTTGCGCGCGCAGTTCAATCCGTATTTAAGTTGCTACAGTAGTGCCCGCTTACGTACTCGAGCAATACGAACGACGTAGGCGACAGCGATCGTTATGCAAATTTATAGACGCGTCCGTATAGCCGCTGAAATTTAACGGGAGATTTAGCTTCTGGACGAACGAAGCACTCCGTTCGCAATGATTCATGCCCCACTTGCGCCCGTCTCGTCCGTCCCGCTGGTGGATGTGTGATTATGCAACGTGTCCATTCTTACGTATGTGCATCTCGTGAAACCCGAACGTAATTGGAGAGCTTCAAACAAATACGCGTAAACGCGTATCTATACATGTGCGGCCAGAAGGGCTGCTGACTTCCTCTTCGACGTGGCTCGTCGTTTACGAGCCAATAAAGCAAACCCAGGTTGACCAAGGGTCTCATTCTCCGTCCACTCTCGGCTTCCCTTTTACTGTTCAGGACATGTTCACGATTGCGTTAAAAGTCATTGCATTCGGGTCGATTGTATTCGCCACGCATAAAACTTGCGCTTGTCCAGCGTTTTCGACGTTTCTTGCTCGTCTTCTCGCGGGGTCTTTCAATATTCTTTACGACATAAATGTGACATTAACAGGATAAAAGTTCACTCTATCGAGAATCAATTCTTTTCACAACAGCATTATTGTAACGTGACACATTTCTTTCTGTGTACCTCGGAGTGTCAAACTAGATAAACTTCGAAGATATGATTTATTTTTATATTTATAAGGGTTGTCGCATATTCTCATTACCTATAAATACTAAATACAATTCATATCTAACAATCAATAAGCTTTTTAAATAGTGTCTTTAATCAAGTAATATATTATTGATATCAGAAGAGCAATAGTATCTAATCCCTTGAGTTAAATAACATTTTGTTATTTTTAACTTTGATCTCAAAATGTCAAAATCCGTGTAAATCAATATCCATTTCTTTATGATTAGTTCAAAGTATGTAAACTCTGTGCGCGTATTAACGTATACACTTAGTAAATAATTCTGTAAACAATCATGAGTTAAGTTTAACGCATATTTTTAGTTAAATTTCTTATCTTTGTTGTTTTAATCAAATTACAACATAGAAGCAGCGGTGATCTATAAAAATGATTAAAAATAACTCAAGTTAGGGTATAATATTTTACGTCACGAATTTAACAGTATACAAATTAGGAAATTTTTCAAATTAATTTCATTATTTTGTATATAATTGTTAATTGTACATTAAATTTCAAAATTGAGGCAGAGGGTTAAAAATTAATAGCTAATTTTATAAATTTTGTAGCACACAAGATCTCTCTCCAATTGTAGTATACTGTAGCTGGTAATGGCTTCTGGCATAGCGCTCTTTATGCTTTAAAGGCGTAATTTTTGGCGCGCATGTACCGCAAGGTTTACCGGAGATTTTTCCAAAAATGGTGAAACATATTGACGGTGCATCACCATATAAACTTTTACGGGTTTCTTGCACGCGCGTAAAATGTGTATGTGCGGTAGTGACCTATTTTAGGCGATGGCGTCGAAGGTTTTAGACAAAAGTAATTCACGATGCGCTTTCCGCTGAGGAAAATAGAACAGGAAAGTGGTAGCGGTGAAACTATTTCGCAATTAGCGAAAAGAAGGATGAAAAACCGAGCTTATCTGGAAATGATTTGCCGAGTTCCTTAACTCTATAGATGATCTATATGTTCAAGTGCTCTTAATAACGCATTAATTTTGCAACTTTGCCGCGCTGTTGTTTCTCGCGATGTTAGAAAAAATTCACTTTACTTTATCTCAAACAATTCGCGAATGGAAAGAATTAATTACGAATGTAAATTTTTGACGAAAGAAAATATACGAAACCGCGCCGCGAATGGAAACACCGCGAGACTCCGGCGCGATTCCTTTGTCTCTCTTTTATATTTTCCTCATTCGTGTCTCGTTCAAGAAAACGGAGACTGGGTCGCCCGGTTTGCGGTCACGATGATATTTGCCGGCGCGTTCTTACACGGCTATACGGTGCAACTTCCTGGCGTGGTCGGTGCCGACGACAGGAGTTAATCCGGTAGCGTTTGCTGGTTTCGGGATGCATTTCACGTAGCTCGACTTTGCCGCGTCCGTCGTGTCGTGTCGCGTCGCGTCGCGTCGCGTCGCATCTCGTCGTGCAGGAGCCCAGCAAGAACGGTATGTATTACGCGAATAGACAGCGAAAGAGAAGTACGGACAAAGAGAGGGACACGGGGTAGGGAAGGAGGAGGGGCGCGGTGGTCGTTGGTATAGAGAGATGGGCGCGAGAGAGGAGTTTAACCATCGTCCCGTAATATTCTGTTGCTCCGGCAGCGGCAGCGGCGGCGGTGGCGGCACGGGTAGATGAGAAAGGGCGGGTGTCGGTGCTGACAAAAAATGGAAACTATTTGATCGTGAACCGCCTGTGCTTTCTCTCTCTCCTCTCGCTCTTCCTCTTTCGTTTCTCTCTCTCTCTCTCTCTCTCTCTCTCTCTCTCTCTCTCTCTCTCTCTCTCTCTCTCGACGTTTATATTCTCCCCTGCACCCTCTGACGTGGTACACTCACCTGGCTGCGATCGTGATACACACAGGACGTCTATCGCCGTTGGTAGCGGATGGAGAACAGGAGGAAAAGCGTAGGTGTGCAGTATCGAGAACGGACAGAAGGGTGGTGCGAGCGGAGGCTGGGCTACTCTGCCGACAGCCGAGCGACTGTGCACACGCCTAAAAGGGTTTTCGTTAGATTTCATTTCACACCCAATTACCTGGTACACACACGCGGGAGGGAAAGAGGTGCCGGCGAGGGGGAGGAAACGAGATGAGGGCGGGAGACACCGAGAGAAAGAAAGAGGGTCGTGGGGACATCCCGGCGCAGCAACGAGAGCGCGCGGCTACGATGTAAAAATATACTAAATGTGGCGACCACCCTGCTATTCCGTCTAGCCTGTACGGCCATGGTTTGACGTATGCCAGAGAATGGCGGATACACGGCGGGCGGACGGGCGGGCTGACCTGTGATAAAGTTAAATTTCAGTTGGTTTCTTTGCGGCGGGTTTGCCACCCGCTATTACACAATGATATTAGATGTACGTAAAGTGTTCACATGTCGTTGTTCTTTTGTCGGGTAACGCGATACTATTTTTGGAAAACTAAAACGTCATTTTATGAAGATGTTCGAATCACGAATACTTGAGTGAAATAGATATACTAAATATATACGTTGTTTTATATCGTTGAAACTTTGTGGATTATAACACAAAAGAGAGAAATTAATAGGATAAAAGTTTTTAATGCATTTTTAAATGATTAAAAATCATTTTTATTGCACGAAAATACAGAAATCGAATTCTCTCAAAAGGTATGTAATATAATCCACTGTCGTTAGCATGAATATAGACAATTTTTTCTTCATTCAAATTCAATTGATCACATTACATGGAATAAAACTCTAATCATTTTTTCCTTCACTTTAATCGATGAGATTTATTAAGACAAATCTCCCAGAATACTTTGTACTTTTAAAAATAACGAACGATATTAATTCTGCTTGCAAAATCTATTTTTGTCAAGCAGATCGCACCTCTTTGGAAAACATAAACGTCGGATATCTGTTTTAGTCGTCATAAAGTGAGCTACAGCTGCCGCCTAATTCGGACTTAATGCATACGTAACGCGCGCTACCAAAATCTCCGGTTACGCCAGCTATACCGTCTCCTGTTACTGCGTCTTAATTTATAGGTTTTGATGGGGTGATCGAATATCGTGCGATACATTGCCAACATTTACGTCGTCATTAATGCTTATAGTATATTACGTAAGTATTCGAAGAATCCGCGAATCCGTTAGGAGAGAAAGAGCGAAAAAAGGACAGAGAAAGGAGGGAGGGCGACCGTGAAAAATGTTGTCTCTGGCAAGATAAAGTACCATGTGTAAGCTATTCGCGAGATAGTGTCATAGAGATCGGTATCGCTCGAGATAAACGCCAGGGAGTCGGCGCGACCCGGCGGCGAATCGATTAACTGTAATTAATTGAATGCTAATTAATATTATGTTGTAGCGAGCGCCCGCGCTCAACCCAATTTACGGTAATTACTTAATCAACGCGAAGAGAAGTCTGCGTAGCAGCATTCGCGCGATCGGTAATAGATTCGAAACCTGTTTTTCGATGCGATGTCTCCCGTGAGTTAGCTAGACTTTCTCAAGTTTGTAAGCAGGAGATAAAGTCTGAACGCTGCCCCATTTCCCCTTCCCTCCGTCTAAGCTAATAAACCGATTAATGTCATTAGCGACATTGTATTTACATAAAATGTAATATAACGCAGTTGTATTCGTGCGTAGCGTACATAAAGGTTCTATTTCAATAAACATCACATAAAATTTTACCATTATTGTAAAATTATACATTAAGGAGTCAGAATTGATTTCACCAGACAATTAGCGAGGGCTCGGCTGTTTGAACTCCAAGCACTTATGCTTACTTGACCTCGCCGCTTCTGGCAAGACCCCTCGATCTTGATCGCTCTTAGCACACGCGAACGCGGCAGCGCAAAGGAAACTTCGACGCAACCTGCAAGGATTCGTAAATGAAGAGCATGGCGGTTAACCAGATTGCATTGCTCGCTCGATGAACTTGTATATGTCGGCTGTCAACTTGAGCTGTTTTACTTTCTCAATCTTGTCGAAAGTCTTGTCGAGAACTCGTCGGAAAGTATTTTTTTTTTTTTATAAAGAAAGGTGTATATTACGTGTTTTAAATAAGAAAAACGAATCATCTCCGTATAATTTATTACATTTATTATCTCTGTGTCATTGAACTGATTTAATAGGTTACCACACGGAAAAAGCTAAAGTATTTAAAAATTTGACCGGATACAGATCTGAAAATAATTTTGTCAAAACTGTAAAAAAAGTTTTGACATTCTAGTTACCAGAGCGCCCTACATAATTATTTGGTGGTCCAACAAAATTATTTTCAGATCTGTATCTTCAACTACATTTTTAGATACTTCAATGAACCTTCCATGTAGGAAACGCTATGTTTAAGTGCATGGAAATCGCACTTTTTGTTATCATACAAGTATCCTTTTAATTAGAGTAATATGAAATGCGATAATTATTTAATCCACATTTTAACGCTAGAATATATCTGTCTATTTTTAACAATTGTTCGAATAAAAACAGTGTTGTGTGTTTAACAAGTATAGCTACGAATCGCTCATTGCCAATAAAGAGTTTAAGTATACCGTTACAGTACTTAATTATGTAATTGTTTCATCGTCGTTGGCACATCGTCGGTATTCAAACGCGAATATTCACCACGATCAATCGGATCGATACGCGGTTGGCGTTGAGATGCGGAGTGAAACGCGAGGACGAGCGATTTGTCCGGTCATCTTCCAGGTACAGGGAAACTACACTGTGAGGTAACGGAGGTATAGGATCGTCGAGGTAGTAATGGCAGCAGCAACAGCAGCAGCGCCAAAGGAATAATTCCCCGTGTTTCCGAGGAACGCGTTTCGAATTACCGGCGGATTGCGTTGCATTCTGTCCGTCGCGCTTGGCTAGCGCCGAGCAAATCTAATTCCTTTCGGACTCTCGGTGTCGATCTCTCTCTCTCTCTCACTCTCTTCCTCATTCTTTTTCTTTTCTAACCCGGACAACGTCTTTTACGTTCTCTCTTTCTACCGTGCCGATCCTTTTCTATCGTTTTCCATCGGCTTTCCCGTCTTCCTTTCTTTTTCTCCTTTTATTCTGTCGCTCCTTTCTCGCTTCCGTCCATCTCTTCCGGACGCGCGCGCTGCTTCTTCGCCTCGGTGTCTGTCTCCCCGGGGAGGAGATGTCGAATCCATGGACCGATCGCGTTGCGCGTACCTTTTAGCCGTGCGCAACGCGGCTCTTCCTCTCGGGAAATCCATGACTCGAATGCTTGATATTATCTCAATCGTGAAAACTCCGCGTCTCGGCGCAGCCACCAGCGTCGACGTCGCCAGTCGTCGAGTCTCGATGGTGCCTGATCTGGAGAAGATACGTTACGTTAAAACACATTTAGATCGTGCTATTTTCAAAACAATATTTCGTAAACCAAATAAAAGTCATACTATAATTGTCGATTTATAGTTAGTAAAATTAAATTGATACATGTATACACATAGATATATATAGGATAAGGTTACCGAAATTGACCATTATTTTTAATATTAATATTTTTAAAATAAACGAAAAACTGTTATATAAAGGCTTTTATGAATTTTTATAATAGTCAAATAATTTCTGAAAATATTAAATATGATTTGTATTTTTGATTGAATTATTGGCTCATTGATTGAATCACAATGTTGCTTTGATTGGATCAGAGGTTTAATTAATGAACATGAGTTATAGTTAATAGAAAACTGACGTGAAAGCAATATTTTATGAATAAGATTGTATTTATTATCAAATAAAATTTTAATACAAATTATATATTTAACATCATTTTTGTTAAATAATTACTTATTTCTATTCTTATTTTAAAACAAATCTTAAATAGAATAATATTCATTATATGTCAACTTTTTTAATAGTTTCGTTAACATGAATAGTTTGTGCATATAATTAAAAAATTTTTTTTAATTATACAAACAGAAAATAATATTTTAAAAATATGTTATATAGAAAATAATTTTTTTGCACAGAGATTTTTGTAGTATATCATTAAGGTAACATAACTTTTTAAGAACAAAATAAGAATTAATAAAATCTTTTTTGGACCGGTCTTAATTGGACTAGTCTAATTATGGACGGAGGTGATCCAATCATGGCAACTGGACATAAAATCGCGAATATATATTTTTTTACTGAGTTTATGTTATGTTACAAGAAATTCAATATTCGCTATAAAATGCTAAAACAAATATATTGCATGACCAAAATCTGAATAAATATAGTAGTCTGACAAATTTGGTACTCACATTGATAATTTTATAATATAAAATTTTCGTCAGACTAATTTACGTCGATATTCGTCACTCAGCAATTTCGTTCGCGGTAGAACTGATGTCGCGTTGAAAGTTGTGAGAAGATTCCATATTGTAAATAGATCGTTACTAGTTCGCTTAGTTTTTAATATTCAAGAAGTCTAATCAAGGCGCCCGTATCGGTTCAATAATGTTTATTTTTTATATTATAATATGTATCAATCTAAAATACTACTCAATCACTCAACTGATATAGATTCAAATGCATCAAGCAAAGAAATACTGCACCTACATTTATATATATGGTACTGAGTTATACCGGCGGCGCTACTATCTTTTGAGTGCGTTCAGATAAATTTCTCTTCGATGTATGTCGGAGTAACGTCTCTATGCAGCGTATTGAATATTCTCCGGAGTACCATTGCGATTTTCAGAAAACATCTTTCGTCTGGGAGCTACGTGTGATACGTGTTTTCAGATTTGCGGAGGTAAGGTATCATTGTCGTTTCGCAAAGAGTTATCGATCATTCGGACCGGATTTAAAGGGACGACGCGCCGGAAGACGTGCCGCGGGAAAAACGGGGTGCACGCGTACGGCGTCGTAGCTTGTAACAACAGCGCTATCGATTACCCGGGATCCGGCAGTCGTTGAAAACAAGTGCATTTTCGTATAAGACTGCGCTCGTTCTCTATCTATCCGTCTGTTCTATCTATTCGCCCTACAGCTCGCCCGCCC
>NW_017275598.1:630430-636084 GCF_001594065.2 Cyphomyrmex costatus | reverse complement strand
ACAGCTCGCCCGCCCGCCCGCCCATCCTGCAGGGCCAAGCGCTAAGTAAACGGACGCTCTGCGACGACATGTTCCCAGACTATCGTCTCGACTACGCAGAGACGCAACGGCGCCAGAGAGACGCACTCCTTCGATCGGATTCTTCGTCTCCATTTACGTCGCGGGAATTTTCTCCCGCCTCTGGTGCATCCCTTTGCATACGTAGCCGTTCGCATCGCTTCGCGGCGATACGGTGACTACGTACGCAACGTTAGCAACTTAGGCGCTACACCGTGCTTATTAATCAGATCAAATCGCCGTATAATATCTCGCGTGTTAAGACATCCATAACAGATAAGCCGTTAATATAGACGAAAATCTCTTAGACCGCTATTTGTCTGCACTTATAATTTAAGACCGTCTTAAGTCTAATCTTAAGATGTCGTAAACCAATTAGAGATTAGCCGTATTAGGATCTTAAGACATTACTTATGACGGTCTTGAGAAACGAGAACGAACTGTGAATATCAGTCTTTAGCAAATCTTCAATGATAGATGTATTATTGTTGTCTGTCGAAAAAAAAAGTAATTAACATTGCAAAGGGGTACTCATCTTTCAAATTTTTTTAATGAATCTCACTCTATAAAGTGAAAGTTCTTTTTCAATTTTCACTAGAATTTTTAGAGTTTTTAAATTCTTCTCCAAAGAATTGAAAGAGTAGGTTATTATTTTATAAACAATTTGTTACAAAGAATTATATAACGGATTTCCGCAGTGAGCGGTTGCATTATAGATCTGTAATTCGTGAGTAAGTATAACAGCTGGTTTGTTGCTTCATTATTTGTATCGTATAGTGACACATGATATGTAAACTACCATCGTCTGCTTTATCTAACTAGCCGGGTGCATTCCATCCGGCCGTGTATTATACCGCGGCCTCCTGGAACAGCGGAGCTTTACGTTTTAGTCGTCAGCGGGACCAACCTGAGCCGGGCCGTTCGCAGGTACCTGGCTTATATCTTATACATACTTGCGTAGCCGGAACTCGCGCCTCTTCTCGGAACTTAACCGGCGCTGTTCTGCTGGCGGCGCGTTTTGCTTGGGAGCACGCTCGACCAGAGATCGGGTATCTAATAACGCGATGCCTCCTCCCATGTCCTCATTCATCCTCTCGTCTCGCTTCCCTCCGTCGTCCTCGTAGTGCGAAGGTAATCGCGTATTTCTAATCTAGTGCGTATCCATCAGCATATCTGCTTAGAATTGAAGGATTCAAGGCAAAATATAATTTTATATTTTAAAAGAATTCAAGAAAACATCATTATATTGAATAAATTAAATTGGAAGTATTCAGTGTTCAAATTCTTAAAAAAGAATATTTTCAAATATTATTTAAATATCTTTTATTTATTATATATAGAAAATTAATTTCAAAGCTAAAAGAATTCGATAAAAAATATTTTTTCAAATGTTTGAAAATTATGGGTTTTAAAGTTAAAATTTTTTAAAAACTTAAAAAAGTTAATTTAAATATTGATTAAATAAAAATAAAAAATAGTTTATTTTTTAATAAATTAAAAGCAATGTTAGGAAAAAAAAATTTTTGAAAGCGTTATTTTGTCGTTTATTTTTGAACAAAAATGGAATTATGTTATAATATATGTAGTAATACGTGCAAAATTCGAGAATTACGTGAATTTTTTTATTGATTTTGTAGTTACTAGATGAAAATAATATGTTGTAAAATATTTTTTTATTATACTGTTAACTATGGTTTAACGATGATTAAAAGTTAGTCGAATGATTTTAACCACATAATCGTGTTAATTTTGTTTTTCGGATAAAAATTGAGTGTGTAGCGAATCTCTTTTTAAAATATAAAGTGTGAAAAACAGGAGCGAGATAGAATCATATGAATAATTTGATAATACATTTGTACGATTCGTCTCACCAATTTTAGATAACTTGTCTACCATCAGTAATCAATAATATTTTTGTTTGCGTTTATTATATTTATTAAGTAAATTTTATAGTAGTTAAAAATTAATATCATATGAAGGTTCTCGTCATTTTTTAAATAGAATTAAAGCTATCGAAAAGTCAATAATTTACGAGATATTTTATCCTTTCGCTTGGTATTTTTTAAAATGAAATATAAAATATCTCGTAAACAATTGCTTTTTTAATAATTGTACCTTAATAATCTTATACACAAAATGTTGAGAATTTATGTAAAAAAACATATTGAGTTACTTAAAAAAATATGTAGTTGCATATTACAAAATGCATAATTTTTTCAATAAATTATTATTTGTGTCCCCCCTCAAGCTATACAACATTTGTCTGAAACATTTTTCGGTTGTTTCAGATTTTTCGACATATTTAAATATTACATTTGAAAATTTTCATTCTGTATATTCACGCTGATATTAGACATTGTTTTTTAACTTCTTTTTGTAGTTAGAATATCGGTTTGAACTTTAAACGAAAAGCTTGATCAATGACCCACGTGACAGCACGAAACGTTTTAAAAGAACATTCTATTCTTTTATAAAGATACAACCATTGCAGCATTCTACTTGCTTACAATTGCGTGTTATAGTTCTACTTAGCATCATTAACATTTTTACTGTTCTCTTACATATTTAACAAAACAAAAGTATACTTCTTTACAAAGAATATAGCGATTTATAACAGTTGGAATTATATAAAGGTGCAATTCAATGTAATATAAGAAAATATTAGTTTTACATTATAAGCGATAATACACTGTAAAAAATAAAATGTTAATTTTAACTCAAAGACGTTGAGTGGATTTTCTGAGACATGTAAAAATGTTAAAATTAACAGTTTTGTGTTAATATATGTTAACATTTTTGCATGTCTCAGAAAATCCACTCAACGTCTTTGAGTTAAAATTAACATTTTATTTTTTACAGTGTATATATTATAACTTTAAGAAAATTAATAAAAGTTTATGAGATATACTATGAAAATTACTGTTTCTAAAATTGTAAAATTCCAAAACCATGATAATTGTTAGACTGTAGCACAGTCTTTGCCACATATGACATTGAATTTCTGGTGAAGTTACGATCCCGGAGCGTTCGAAAATTGCCTAACGAGATGCCTCTGTGAAAGTTCGTATATAAAACGAGCCGAGTCGGTAAATCGAGAAGCGTTAAGGCAGGTCGCATCCGACGCATGTAAAATCATGGGTAGAGTTAGAGGGGCGCAGACAGTGGACGAGACGGGACAGTGAAGTCGCAAGTGCCGAGTGAAATATGCATGGATATTTTATACACACGTACACACGTGCTACACGGACTCTCGTCTACACGGCGCGAGCCGCTTCCAGGCGCTGTAAATTTTATCGCTCGGATAAGAGCAGACTCGTAGACGGCGGTCGTAAAGATACTTTACTGTGTATTTACATCCCGACATAATACGTTACGCGGCTTAATATTACCCGTTAAGTGAATCGAAACAGTCGGATTACTTTACCCAAGCAGCACGTTGCCATGTAAAAGATAGCGAATATGACGATTTCTTATTCTCTTATCGACACCCTGCTTCAATTTTCATTTATCCAGATACTATAATCGTGATACGATTTGCAAACAATTGGGGTTTAGAATGGATTACTTTTAAATTTAATCGAAATGAAATATTAACGTTAGCACTTCTTTTTTTAGTCAAAACAAGTTTTAATTAAAGGTAGTGCATTAGTCTCTTGTATAATTCTAAAATATGTGTTATATAAGTGTGAGGGAGAAAGGGAGAATGAGAGAGAGAGAGAGAGAGAGAGAGAAAATAGAATGGAGTATATATTAGATACATTTATCTTCAAATGATTATGAAATGAAGATAATTTATATTCAAATTAATTTATTAACAATTAAAAGTTAAAAATTGAATCAATTTTAAAAGATTAAATATATCTAATCCAAAATAGATTGATAAAATTTAATGAAAAATTTTTGATTGATTTTTCTGATTCTGCTTTATTTTGCTACTTGTTTACATATTTAACTACGTGAATGTAAGGCATTTTCTAATAGGGGGTCGGTCACCCGTGATAATAAAAACAATAGCCCCGAGACGCGTTTCTCGTTATCCCCTCCCACGTTCCATTATACATTACAGTTCTACTCTCCCCATACCTACGGATTGTAAATATATCCACGTATACGAGCGTCCCGCGGTTCACGTTGATAGCAATGAACGGAAATACAATTATCGGTGGGAATAAAACGCCGCGGATCGATGACAGGATTCGCGAAAGCGCCGGAGGATCGGACGGGTTGGAATATGTAACGCGATTGCAAGGGAATGGGAATGGTTTGGCGGGTGGATGGAAATGGCAATGTGCACCCGCGGGATGTTCCAGGACGCGAAACGTTCGACTAGCCATTTGATTACGTAATTCGCACAGCCACGTAGCTGACGACATCGGGTGGTAAATACTTGCCATTTTTGACCCTCCATCTCCTACCTTCTCTGCCCTTTGCATCCAACTCGCGGACAACTCCGCTTAAATCTTTCAACGCATTCGAAATTCAGTGCAGTCGATCGAAACTTGACATTTTGCCGCGAGCATGTCGCGACATTTCCCTTCAAAATGTGATAATTCGCTCGCTTCCATAAAATTTTTGCGTTATATCACACAAAAATTTGACATCGATAGATATCGCACGTTGGTAATTTTATATTCAGCCAAGTAGCCAACCAATACAGACATCTAACGCCTTTAAAAATACAAAACTGATTGTGATTTCTGGTTTTCACAGTTTATTAAATTGTTTATAAAAGTACTGTTAAGAAAAATGGTAATAATAGGTAAACAAAGTTAACGAACCGATTAAGGTAAAGGATATCGTATTCACACACTATTTTACTGAAATAAACGGCATTATCTGTTGGCAGTGTAGATTAGATAGATTTGTAATAAATATCATCTTTATAAGCTCATTTAAATAAAATAACTTAGGAAGCGAGTATACAAGTGGCTTATTTTTTTTAATCGTTTGCAAAAATGAGAATAACCGCGACTCTAATCCCGACTTCGAAATCGTGCTTCTCGACGAGAAGCGAATTTACGATTTCCCACTTGGTTCGTCGGGCGTGTGCGTGGTCTCTCGAAAATGCAAGCCCGCAGGCAGACAGGCAGGCAGGCAGGCAGTGAGAGGGATATCGGACTGGGCCGCATTCCCGAAAAGCATTTGGCGACGTCGGAGAGAGCGGCTCGATATTCGGGGTGCGGTTCCTAGGTCCGTAGGTCCTGGGTTTGCGTGAGCAAGGGAACGAAGCATGGCAGAGAGCAAGAGAGAGAGTTAGGCAAAAGAGAGAGCGAGGCCGAGAGAGATAGAGAGAGAGAGAGAGAGAGAGAGAGAGAGAGAGAGAGGGAAAGAGAACGAGAGAAAGATAGAGATGAGGAATATTGAAGGGACCAAGAGAGGCCAAGAGACGTAGGGGGAAGCAAGATAGGAAAAGAGAACAGAAATGAAAGAGGAAGCGAGAAAGGAGAGACGACGAGGCGACCGCTGGAAAGAGCAGATACGTGCGTGTTACTTCGTACGCTGGGTATACGTGCGTGCAGGGAAAGGCAGATGTATATAGGTATATGTGTGTGTGTGTGTGTGTGTGTGTGTGTGTGTGTGTGTGTGTGTGTGTGTGC
>NW_017275598.1:582251-630363 GCF_001594065.2 Cyphomyrmex costatus | reverse complement strand
GCGAAGAGCGGCGGGTGGAGGGCGGATGGTAGTCGGTTGGTCGGTGGGTGGTTGGGATGGGTGGGTGAGGCGGATTGCACGCGTTGTGCAGTGCGGTTAACGGCGTGTGCGTTGCGCCGACGGCCAACGACGCTGCTTTTCGAAAAGGGTAGAGAGGACGGAGGAACTGAAGGGCGAAGGGGTGATGGGTGGAACGGGGAAAGGTGGAGGGTGTGGGTGGCAGCGGTAGCAGCTATACCAGAAGCACCAGCGTCAGCGTCAGCAGCACGACATGAAAGCACGGAGGACGAAACTCGCGAGAAGGAGCGACTGAGAGAGAAAGAGAGAGGGGGGAGGGGAAGAGAGAGAGAGAGAGAGAGAGAGACAGGAAAAGAGGGACACGGAGAAAGAGAGAAGGACAGGAAGAGAGACGGAGAGAAACGAAGACGGAGAGACCACTGAACGAGTAAGATAGGACGGCGACGGAAGAGAAGAGCCGAGAAGAGAGAAGGAAGGAAGGAAGGACGCGGGCGTCTCGGCGTTCTGGCAGACGAACGCATCGATCCCAGGCGGGTCAAGCACGGAATCTGTCTCTGTCTCCCTCTTTCTCTTTCGATCCTCGCCCACGCTTCCTCCGCGCACCTCGCGCGTCGCAGCCGCTCTTCCTCTTTCTCTTTCAGCCCCGCGCGCAGCCCTCTCCTCATCACTCTCCACGGGCCGCTACCAGAACCCCCCTTTGCACTCTTCTCGCCACCGAGAACCGCGGCCCACCACCTTCTCCCTCGCCCTCATCTACCCTGCCTGGCCCCTCTACCCCAAGCCGCCTCAAGCCGCCCTTCTCGCCGTTACTACGCGCTCGCCCCCGCCAGACAAAGACAAATTACGCTGCATTTTCAGAGCCCCAAAGAGCTCCAACGTCCTACACCGCCTCTCTCCCGTTCTCTCTTACGCCACCTCCGTCCTCGATCCTCGTCTACCTCCTTCCACGGAACTCGCCTCCTACGTCGCCCAACCATCCTCACGCCACTTTCCTCGTCCCTGCCCAGACCACCCCCGACCAACTCCTCCGGCCTCCGAGACTCCGCTATGTAGGGCATCAAATGGGTGCTCAACCCCTACGCACTCCGGGAGAGCGTCTTGTCCAAGAACGACAAGCCGACTCTTGCAACCCCCTGCCAACTTCCGAGTGTTCTCTTCCCCTCGCTTTTTGCTCTCACCGTCTCCTGCCGTCGAATGTGTATACCGGTTACGGGTGATAATAGTGGATAAGCCCGGTATGACGTCACGAGGGACGTCGAAGTTGAGCATTCCAGTACAGCAGCAGTAGCAGCAGCAGCAGCCGCCTCCACGTATTTCCCGTGGGAGGAAATTATCGAATGGAAAGGTCGCCCCTTGCGATAAGATGTCTTCTACGAGTTCCGCGTTTCCCCCGCTTTAAGCTGGACGCGTCCGATATCGGCATTTTGCGCTCGCTTCAGTAGATCTTTCTCTTGAACTTTCTCTTGTGATGTTCTAAACACGCGTAAACGAAATGCCAGAAATAACACAGATTAAAGTCATATAAGACAGTTAATACGATATTTTTATATGAAATTGCAAATGTAATAAAAAGATAAAGCTTTTTTTATGTATACACTGAAAGAACAATTTTGCTGAAACATTTACAAAAAATGTAAAAAATTAGATTCAGATCTGAAAAATAATTTTGTTGCACCAACAAAACATTTAAGTAGGACGACAAAATTACTTGCTTATCGAATGTCAAAATTTGCAGCATTGCTTATATCATGCTTAAGATACCTGCAAAATTATTTTAATGGTCCGATAAATCATTTTCAGATTTTTATCTCTTATAGTCAAATTTTTAAATTTTTTAGCAAATTGCACAGTTTAATGTATACGTCATACATTTTTTATGATCGATAATCAATTTGTACCTCGATTTTTATATCAAAATGGAGGTAGTAAAATAGTCTATTTTTGACAAACGTAAGTTTCTAACGTTATCTATAACTATGTCGAAAGAGAAATTACAGAGAACTTTTGGTGCGTAATTGATTTGTGTCAGTTAGATGATAGAAGATCGAGAGTTTCCTCCTTGCGATCGTAATGTCCACGACGCGAGGTTGCGGTTCTTCTTCGCGCCGAGCAAGTTCCGTGATTAACATAGCAGATGCAGTTCTCGTGAGTTTGCGCGGCGATTAATCTCCTTCCGCACGTAGTTGGTAAAGATAAAACTTCCAACCAAGTTACTCGCTGAGAACCGCTGAAGAGCTAGATCAATTACTGAGGCCGCGTCGATCCTTCGCAATATTTTATCGCTGCTAATCATCCCGTGTATATTCTGTTTGCATTCCGCTCGCTTATTTTAAAAGTGGACATGTTCGATTATACACGTTCTTCCCTTCGTGGTGTACGCAGATCGATCTCGTAAGTTCTTAACACGCGCGAAATCTACGTGGAACATTATTATCGGCGGCTGAAAATATTTCCGCGGGAAATATGGCAAACTCGTCTTTGCATTTTTTTTGCTTTTTTGTTCTTATATTTTCCAACCGCGGCTTCCGCCGCGAAACTTTGCACTCTGTGCATACTGATAATGCTTAAAGAGCGCGCCACTGGGCACGCGATTAAGGAAGTTGGATGGTCCCTCGTGGGAAGGACCGCGGTGTTTCCGGCAGAAAAATTTCAGTAATGAAAGCCAAGAAGAAGCGGGTCGAAGTGTGTTAATTAAACATTCCTGGCGGAAGTAAAGGGCGAGGTGGCGGTCTCGGTTGCTTGAGAACGCTCCACTGAGATGTGGGAGGACGCTTTGTGAAGCATCCTGCCGTAAACAAAAAAAATTATAAACCGCAGCGGAAATGCATTTAACCATTTAGCATTTGCGGGAAAAGTTATCGGTTTGAATAAGAGCAATGTTTTTCCAATATCCTTTATATAAGAAAAATACGTTATATATAAATACACATGACGTATTAATAGATATCGTCATAAAATATTATTAACTAATTTATTAATTGACAATATTTTGCTCCGTTTTTCAATTACCAATGAAAATTATCGGTAGACGAATACCATAGAAAGTGAACGAGAGATTAACAAAAGTTTATATTTAATTATTAAATTGTTATTATTTTTGGTGATATTTCGTTACTATATAAATGTTATATTCTAATTAAGATGATTTTTATTATAGGTAATAATTAGGCATTTAATTGCGACAATAATGTCAAGTACATTGATAGCTGAGCACTTTAAGTCACGAGTGAGCGTTTTAACCCTTTAATGTTCCCGTTCTAATCGCGTTGTCACCCGCGGCAAATACAGTTACGGTATTAGGAACGATATGCTTACAGGGAACTATTTGCCTCGCGGTAACTTGCTTCTAACCAGTTTGGAAGGTGCCACCGGAGGATAGGTAATTGTTGATCCACAAGGGATAGCACGTATGTCGACACACAGGAAAAATTTCTGCTGTTCTCGTACTAATCATAACTGTCGCTGGAAGCATCGTATTTGTTTTGCCGCTATGGATTTACGCGTTATTTTGATGGTGTACACTTCCAAAACGCTGTACAAATAAACGATACCGCAGAGAGATATCCATTTAAAATTATACGTTTTTTTTAAGCCAAAAATTTATTCAAACATTGGCTAGTTCCAGTTTTACTTTTATAGAAATCGATCGATTTTGGCATAGTAAGTAATTAAAATTGAAGTTTGATGGACATTGCTTTGATATATTATTGTTATAAAGCGGTATCAGTAATTTTCTTTGCACGCGGAAAAACGATAAAAGTTACAAAAAAAAAACTTGAGCAAATTTATTCTTGGAAGAATGAAAAATAACTTACAATATAAAAATTGAAAACATTTTATATTTAATTTTTTATATAATTATCATTAAGTCATTTTAACTTTCTCTACATAGATATATTAATATTTACAGAATATTAATATTTGCTATAAAATTTATAAAATTGCACAAAAATAAAAAATGAGTCTGTATAGAATTCGTGAGTTAGAAACGAAAATTTCACTGGTATTGGAATGTTTTGCGATCGTACTCGTTCGAAGCATTGAATATATATTCTGCTTTCACGTTCGACAGCCGAAGAAAGCATTAAGATTTTGCGCGATTGGCTTGGGTTGGGGACTGCTGTGGGAAGTGCGGACGACATCGATGAGGAGGACGAAAAGACGAGATGCACGCGTGTGTATGCGTTACTTTAGAGGATGCTGAGTGTGCGGGAGGAGGTGTAGTAGTTTGGGAGGCCGAAGGACGAAGGCAAGAGAACGAGAAGCATTAGATGAAAGTAAAGGACGGCGGTAGGTAGCAGTGGGTGGCAGGCCAAGGGTGGCAAAGGAGTAACGGCAGCAGCAGCAGCAGCAGCAGCGGTAGTAGTAGCAGTAGTAGTAGTAAAAGGAGGTGGAGAAGGAAGAGGATGAGGACGAGGACGAGCAGTAGGCGGTGGAAGAAGAGAAGGAGACGAAGGAGGAAGTGGAGAGCGAAGGAGCAGGAGGAGGAGAAACGGTCGGTTGAGACGCGGAGGTGCAGGCGAAGGAGAGTGAGTCCGGTGGGTTGGGTTGGGTTGGTTTGCACCAGCACCACACCAGCACCGACATGGTTCCAAGCGAAGGAGAGGATGGGGTAGGATGGCCGGGCCTCTGCTCGCTCGATAGAGGCGCGTCCCGTCGTCCCATGATTGGAAACCAAATCGCCGCACATCCATCCCCCTCCTTGTGCCACCGCTGCTGCCACCTCACCCTGCGCTTCCGCGATTCTCCGCCACCCCGTCCCCCCGGGGATCCCCCGACTGCCAACCATTCACCCTTACTCTCGGCCCTCGCAACCCTATCCAGAGCTTACTCCCTCGGAGAGAACGAGTCCCTTTCGCTCTCTCTCTATCTCTCTCTCTCTCTCGTTCTCTGCAACTCTCTTCAGCTCTCCGGCTCTCTCTCTCTCTCTCTCGCGCGCGCTCCTTTCCGTCGGTCTAACTTCGGCTTCCTTCCTTCCTCCTCCGACAACTGGCGCTTCCACATCCACATCGTCGACGTCCATATCCACCGTCGCCTGCCGCCCGCCGCCCACCTCCCCCAGGGACGCTAATGTCGAGCTAAGTCCTTAAAACCCCTCAGCCGGAGGCCGGCGAGCCCGCAGACCGGAATGGCCTCCATAAGTAACCGGGTTTACACACCCCAAGACCCTATTTCTCACCGTGGAAAAACTGCAGTCGGCTCCGTTGCAAACGCTCCCGTTCCTCCTTCCTCCCTTCCCGCCCTATCGCGTAACCCGAACATCCCGTGCTTAGTTCGCCAATGCTGGATTGCAACTTCCGCCGGACGGTCCCGGCGTATCGACGGCTCTCGAGGAAGATTAGGAAGATGAGCCCCGTGAAAAACGTGCTGGATCTTCCCTGAGGAGCACTAAGGCCAACGGGTAATTTCCAAGCGGACTTGAAAACGGATGCAACTCTTGCTGGTCGCGCTTTGAAAATTTTTCTTGTTGCGATTCACTGCGTTCTCTTTAACCTCGTGCATATTTAGATCTTTCTGCGAGGAAAATATTAAATACTGAATATTTTCATGTACAATATATGTCTATTTGTATTTTTAAAATTCTAAATTATATTTGAAATAATTAACAAAATAGGGGTACATATGCGACGGGAATGTGTTTATTTTACATCTTGAAAAAAAAAAAAAAAAATAAGTGTCGTATAATTATAATAAAAAATAAAAAAGTATACAATCTTTTCTGGAGCGTGTTGCAACTCCGATTATAACGCGCTACTTGACTTCCGACTAATTAATAGCAATTGGCGATCAATTGGAAAGAGCGTATGGTAATGGAAGTTCACGGCGACGGGTTATACAACGTTGTATATGGTAATGGGTTGACTTAATGGTTGGATGGTAAATGGGACAACGGCGCTCCGCTGCGCGAATGGGATATTTCTAACGATATCGAGGGTGCAAGTGCTGTCCCACCTCGCGGCGAAACTTTGCCACGGTGACGCCGGGTACTTTCACTTTTGCTCGTAATGTTTATGCAGAACAGCGAGGAAACTTTCTTGAGGTGGAGGAGAGGTGCGCCGGTAACTGCCGCCGATGTTGTGTGCACCGGAGGGGGCGTACAAGAGTGAGGGTGTATATGGAGTGCGCGAAAGTTCGAATCGAATATCCGTAACGTATGCGAGATATTAAATTGACGAGTGACGAACAACTATCGGTGTATACACCTCGCTTTTCCGATAGTTTCGTTCACCGCGGAATTCTTGTCCGATACTAATTTTACGGAGAAATAAAAACGGAGATGCGAGCGCCATTAACGCGATAGATATGTCGATGCGTCGATTTATCGCTGGATCATCGCGCCGCAGATGAATTTTTCAGCATCCGAGTAATTAAAACTTCATTAAGGCGATACGCCAAGGCGAATTGCTCTATTTTACTTTAGAAGATACTGTAATGAAGCGCGAAGCATATTTATGATTATGCTTTCTTTCGAAACGTTAATTATTTCCGATACTTAAGCGCAGATTATCCCTGCTTGATTTCTTTTCTATGTAATGAGGATAGAGATGGGTAGAAAAACTCGCAAGCGAAAATAAGTAAAAATCATATAAAATATAAAAACAGCTCGAGAGATGATATTTATTAAAAATTTTATCGCATTTATATATTATAACTATTTTAATGTTTTAATGAAATTTAAAAACTTTTTCGACGCGATCTTGCTTAACTGATTCAAACTATATATGATAATATAATAAAGTTTCATTACATTCTGTGACCTATAAATATCAATATTTATCTTATTCAAATTTTGGACTATTTTATAATATCAGTTTCATTTTAAGAGATAGTGCCATTTCTACGTTTCCATTTATTTAATCGTCTCTTTGAATTTATACGACATCGTCTAAGGGGGTTCTCTTTAAGGAGACGCGATACCAATATGTCCGTCGTCGTTAGTAACGTTAGTGACGTTGCTGGATGAGCGAGCAGCTAGAGAGAACTCCACGACGACGACGACGACGACGATGACGACGTCGGTGAATGCCCAGAGGCCCGAAGGATATGAGAGTCGCCGAGGCCGCAGGATTCTGCGGAGGAGTAGTTGGAGAGGGACCACCACACGACGGAACGCGTCTATCTTCGGCAAAGTGTATTGACGGTTGCAGCTACGCCACCAATACATTGCCGAGCGAGATGACGACGACGACGACGACGCGACGTCGTCGTGTTCGTCCCTTCTCTGCTCTCCTCAACCAAGAGAGCCTTCTCTGCGCGCACGAATCTCGGATATACCGCGTTGGATACATGCGCGTGCATGTGCGTCTCTGTGTGAACGCGTACACACACACACACACACACACACACACATATTGCTTTCTCGTCTAGGTAGGTCGAACTTGGGCTCACGGAGTGGAATTACGTCACGCTACGTTGGAGGATAGGGCACGGCAAAGTGGAGATAGGACGGGTCAAGACGCCCGCTATCGTCTCGGATGGCTTCGGAAGGGTTAAAGCGCTGTCGTGACCTCCTTCCTGCCTGCCTTCCCTGCCTGTCGAGCGGAAACTTTGCCTCGAAGCACCGAAGGAGGGCGAATCTCGATAAATTAGTTCGTGCGCGAAGAGTGGCCTCTCTACCTCTCGTGTACGTTTTTTTTTTCCGCTTTTCTTTCTTTTTCGGCTGAACTTTTTTCCGCACATCATTAAGCTTCCTCTTGTTTATATTATTCCGATCGCTGCTGAATTCACGAAAGTAAAAATATTCATGCTCCATAGATTCCATGATATCCCGATCTTTTAATAAGTCCGATAATCGACTGCATTGTGGCGTGCCGTAGAGTTGCCGCATCTAATTAAACTTAACGAATTCCGCTCGGCATCAAATATCTACTGGTCGGTTCAATCTCTACCCGATTAATTTGCCTCGGCGGAATTACGGCGGAAGGTTTTCTGCATCTACTGGATCATATATAGCATCCGTCTGATCGCTTAGTATTTATCAGCAAATAACGCTGTTTGCGGTTGAGGTTTTCTAAAAAAAAAAAAAAAAATCGCATGCGGATTTTTTATTTGTTAGATCATGCAATCCATCGATTTTATTGTTTTGTGATTCATTCTTGTTGATTTTTATTGATTTTCGAAAAGCTTTTATAGTATTATAGAACAGTTCTAAAATATCGAGATTTTTTAAAAATACATTTAAATGATATTTGCTTTTTATCTTCTTTATTTCGGAGGAAAGATATTTGTCGAAAATCTTTTTATTTAATGTCGATTGAAATTTCACAAATTTTTGCTTGTTTTTGAAAAATAATTAGAAATAACATTCATACCTTTAATATAATATATTCAAACTTTGTTGAGTTTAAGCGCGGTAAAAGTCGCGGCATCGTGGATAAGAGTCAACTTTCTCAACAATGAACAGTAACGCAGCATGCCGGTTGATGGGGTGCGGAAGAAAGGCAGGCGGGAAGGGGGAAGAGGAGGAGGAGGAAAGTGAAGAGGGCTTGGGGAATCGTGGGGTTGGGCTGTGACAAAAGTGTGTCTCTGTGGCACGAGGGACGATGTTTCGTCGCCCCTTTAGCCCGCCCAACGTCAGCTAGACGTGAGGTAGGTTAGGGTCTCTGTCTGGTAGGGCGGTAGGACGAGTCTGAGTTGGAGTGTAGGGGGTTTTACGACCCTCGACTCTCGCGTCGGGGTGGATGGGGTTTCCCGGCCCTTTGGCTGGCTCCCTCCTCCTCCGCCTCTTCCTCCTACTTCCATGGCACTCGGCACCGCGTGTTCCGTTGAGGTAGGTCACGTCGGTCTCCATTATTATATTATGCGGTTGGTGTAAATCGTTGGTGAGAAAGGGAAGTTCGAGTAAGAAGGGCTCGAAGGCGTAAGAAGGGTTCGAAGTAGTTCAGAACGATCACAGCCGATCGCGCATTTCGCGGACGATTCGCTCGAAGGGACAGTGCTCCCGATATCTGCAAGTTCCATTTAACTCTTTAGGTGTGAAAAGCGTACTGATGACATTCGAAAAAGAATCAATCAGTTTTACTGAAG
This sequence comes from Cyphomyrmex costatus, assembly GCF_001594065.2. NCBI lineage: Eukaryota > Metazoa > Arthropoda > Insecta > Hymenoptera > Formicidae > Cyphomyrmex > Cyphomyrmex costatus. Next base: position 621,318 of record NW_017275598.1, on the reverse strand, counting down.
AACGTACACCATACAGTTGTCTCGCAAACGTTAATATTGCTTATGATAAAAAATGTTTTTACTTTTCTGCTTATAGATGTAAAATTTTATAGTATTTATGATACGTTTAGAACAGCCGTGAATTTTGGCGTGGCTTATTTCATTACTCCTTAATTATATTATATGGAAATTTGGCTTCACTGCATTTTCTCAGTTGTGTTATTGACATATTAATGGATTACCGACTCGGTTCGTTGCAAGCACTTCGCGAGCCTGCCGCAACGAAAGAGTTAAGCGACAGGTAAAACGTGACCTGAGCATAATAATCCAGCTCAAGTTCTCCACGAGCCCTCCGTCGAAAAGATAATCGGGAAAATCGCGTTACGGTTCTCTGCGCCAGTCCCGGTCTTCTACGTTTCGTAACCATCTATCCTTCTTTCTCCCTCGGCTCCGAAGCGTTACCATTGGGGTAGGTTACGTCGACCCTGTTATTGCATTACAGGACTGTCACGTGGGCGCGATAAAACGGGCGACGACCACAGGAGAAAATGGAGACTGCCGCAGCGCAATGCACGCACTGCCGAAAGAGAGGCTATTGAAAAATATTAGTAAACTCTGCGCGGTGAATTTTCACTTTGTAACTTGTTCGATATTGTGGCAACGATAAAGTGTTGTCATCGTCGCGAATTTTGAAATTACTTAAATTTCTCACGTTATTATTATGAGAGAAATTATATAATTTTATGGAAAATGAGAAAATTCTATTAATTATCCATGACAAGTGAGTAGTTAGACCCAATTACACTTTATATTATTAAATCTCGTTGTATGAATTTTTGAAATAGAGTACTATAATATCTTATCACGGCTTAGTTTCGAGTTTAAGATAATATATGGCTACGTATGTCTGAACATTTAATAATCCTCTTTATTTCCTAGAAATTATATATTTTCTGCAGTTTATTTAAGGAAGATCTCATTTGTAATAACCAAATTTTCAAGATATTAATTTAACACGTGTTTTCTGGGTACGTTTTGAAATGTTTCTCGCTGAAAATCTTTTAATGAGATTAAGTTAAAATCAGTACATGCTTGTTCTACCATCCTTCGTTAGAGCAAACCAATGATATTGAGGCATGTTTCGATGTAGGCGTCATTCATCTGCCATAAGGGGCGCGGTAAACCTCGTTCCAAAACGAGCGCGAAGACCACTCAATGATGACGCGAATGGCGGTCAGTTCATGGGACACTCCACAATCTACCAATACCACTCGTACATACGCTGAAAATGCGCACGGTCTAGTTTTGCAGTTCACGCCGATCATCGATAACGCTTGACGTATTGAAGCAGATCGTTCTCAGAAGATGATTAGATGAAAGCTACGAGGTCGCACATTTTTCGTAATAAATTTGCACAAATTTGTTGCGCAGAAATTAATTTAGAAATTAAAATTGATATCTTTATATAATGATTAATGTCAACAAAAAATTTTCTGCAATATAATCGTGCGAATATTATTTCTTTTTCATTTTCAAGGGTGATATAAATTTAAAGACATAAAATGGTCCATCTCTCATCATGCAACTTAATTTTATGTTATTGATGGCAATTCGTGCATTAGCTAGATTCATTTATAAAAAGTACGTGGTTTATCCAGGACTGAATCCTGCGGGATTTCTTCTGATCGTGCGAGGTTTGTAGGACGCGACCTTGAATACACAGAAGCGCGTGAACGTTTTCCGCGTGTCCTCCGCGAATGTTATGCAGGTAAATAGCCGCGAACAGAGAGGAGGATAAAACGTGCGAGAGGGCCTGAGTGCGGGAAACACTCCTGCTAGTAACCAGGCGTGGAACAACGAATTCCGATGCGGAGTGATACACGCCCCTGGCCCGGTGCCAGAGGTTTACGCTGCAAAATTGCGCTTCCAACCCTCACGAGCCTTCGGCATTCGTCCTCCGGCACGTACGTGCACACACACACACATATACATATATATTCGCTTTCGTCACGTCCTATTTTCATCCCTTTTTCGCGTCGCGCCGTCTCCTCGATAATATGGCCCGCCACGATTTTGCATCGTCTATATGTCTGGAGAATCGCAATATTCGTCTATGTGTTTCTGTTACGATTGCACCTGATTTTTAGTAATTTTTTAATCATAACTTTAATCGTCTTGATTAAAATCATAACTTTATTGTGCTGATCTTGAATTGTAGTCAACTACATATAAAGATGCAAACAAATAATGTTAAACTCAAAGTTGTTATTTAATTCGTTTGATTTATAAAAATATAAAAATGAAAAGATTCAGAGTGTATTTCTTATGCTACTACATATAATTCAGAATTTTATAATTAAAATGCAATAAGAGCAACGTTTAATTTTAATCTCCATTTTATTTCTCAAATACGAGAATATTTTTTTATTAAATCTGAGGCAGATATTGTTGCCCAAAAGTTTAAGTTTATTCATACGCGTTGTTAGTACATTTTTTACTTCTGGAGAGTGGAGAAGTCGCTTGCAGTAGTATGAGGTCAAGTAGTTTTTCGTGTATTATTAATAGAGGAATGTGGAGTAAAGTGATCCCATGGGGTTGTAAGCTTTTCCCTCACTTTTAAATTCTATGTTGCTTCACAAAGGCGACCTCACATACTCATAAATGCCATTCTTAAAGTGATAATATTGAATAACTGCACCGATATTGATAAATCATATCGTTTATAACGAATGATTTTTACAAGTAAGGGAAAATCGATGTCTATACGAGTCTTTGATCGAATCAAAGTCTAAATAAATAAATAAAGAAAACAATAAATAGAGCAAGTATGTCTACATTTATACAAGCATGCATAATTTATTTTTAGAACAATTTTATTCATGAATTATTTGATAGATGAATCGATAAATATTTTTTTTAATATTCAACAAATTATTTACTGCAATTTTTATTTTTTGAATATTTATAATATTTAATTTTACATTAATATTAATTTACATTAATTTTATGTTAGTTACTTAATTTTATTATATTAATTTCTAATACTTAAACAAAGGATATTTCATAATTTATTCTGGAAATTACAGAACTTTTTATACTCGAAGAACAATTTTTTTGAAGTGTCTGAAAATTTAAGTAAACATATAGATTTAAAATTAATTTTAAATCTATATGTTTACTTAAATTTTATTTCATAGTTTTGTTCATGATATTCAAGTTTTCTACATAATTATTTTGATGATTTAACAACAATATCTTCAAATTTGTATCTACTATATAATAATTTGTCATCTTTTGTATTAAATACTATATTCTTTACATAATAAATTCTTTTGTATAATATCGGGATTTAAAGAGCAGATTGAATCACATACGATAATAAGCAGTGAGCGATTTCTTATTGTTTATTGTACTTTTTCTCGTCAAAATATTTTCTCCGTTATATTATCCGGGTGTTATCGAAGGAGATTAAGTTGCCGATATGGAGAAAGGAGAAGGAGAGGTGGGTCGTGAAGGTAGAACGGCAACGAGGGTATGCTAATGCGAGAGAGGAGCCCTCTCGGGTTCCCACCCGCACTTCTCCGACCCCCACGGATAACAACACGCGTTCCTGACCCGGCGCTGTCACGACTTTAGAACAATGGCGTCGATATACATGTCTCATTTATATACACGTATTCCTCGATACTTGGCTGCGCGCGGTTCCGTATACTTAGATAGAAAGAGAAAGGGGGACAAATAAGAAAAAAGAAAGAAAGAGACAGCCACGAGTCCTCGGGGCGATAAAATCCCGAGAATGGAAATCAATTTGACGGAACGCGGATCAAGAATCGGGCGGCGCGACAGGAAAAGTCCTTAATTGAAGGGTTTTCCGGAGTGGAAACGCTATTATTACAAATGCCATTATCCGACTGCGGAAACGAATAAGCGACGTTACGTATTTAACAAAATATTCAATAAAATGGCCGTTACAAAAAAAAAATCTTTTGACGTGTAATTCAACAGTTGCGAGGGTAATAGACATTTACTTTTTAGAATTATATTATCCTAATACAGAATATAAAATTATTTTGCATATATTAAAACGATAGAGTCGATTGCTGCTTCCAGACGTTTTAACATAAAATTTACTTTTATCATTAAGCAAACATTTCAAACATATAGAGAACATTTTTCTCGAGTAATTAATCTTGAACCAAAAACGCGCGCGCGCGCACACATACACAGCGAAAAATTCTCAAGCTCGCGCCACTTCAAGAACTCGTCGAATTCCTAACGCGCGAGAAAAGAAGGCGTAACAACCCGACGTTTCCGGGTCAGGAGCTGGGACGTGCGACCGGATTATTAAAAGCTAAGTGAGAAAAAGGAAAGAGAGCGCGCAGACAAGGAGCAAGTCGTGGTCGAAAACTTTGCGTCTGCACAGTTGCGAACGTTTCTGGAACAAGGGACTCTTGAGCAAACTCCTTTCTCATCGAACTGCCGACTTTTGAACTATCTATCCGACAGTTAACGAACCTCGAATACCGGCGGTTCCGTGCCAAACTTCCGGTTTGAATGTTATGAACAAGCGCCGATTTCATTCGCTTCGAATCGATGTGTGCAAAAGTCTATTCGTTTCTCTGATTCCCGTCCAATGACGCCTGTCACTTACTGACAATATAATACGTTGTGTTTTTTTACAGATAAATATTAGGGCTCAGGCAGACGAGCGATTTTGTAGCGCCACAATCGCAAACGTCGACCGTTCATACGGAGCTATTTTCTGGCGCTATATAGAAAAGCATCGCGAATTGTCGCCTGATTCACATAGCTCCGTATGAACGGGTCGACGTTTGCGATTGTGGCGCTACAAAATCGCTCGTCTGCCTGAGCCCTTAATCAGTTCATTGAAAAATAAAAGACTATTTGTATTTTAGGATTACGCATTTTTTGATCTTAGGCCTCATCGTTTGTCAATTCTAGAATTGGAAAGTTGAACCTCGGTTAAGAATTAACCGCGAATTGTGAAACTGGGCCTTAGTATTTTAGTATCTGTGCTCCGATAGAAAAAACTTTAACTATCACTAGAGTATCAGCTCTCTCTTCAATGATACTTTAGGAAAAGAAAAAGCGAGATCATAATTAATTAATTAAGGGGATGCTCTGGAGCGACGGCCGAATTTGATCGAAATCGACGGTACAGACTTTTTTAATTCCAAATTCGATAATAGTGAGAGTTTTCATTCTCATTTCTTATATTATATTATATAATATATCGTTGTGTCTCATTCAAATGTCGCATTCATCTGTTCTTATGTAACACATTGCAACGTCATCTCTAGCAAAATCAAGATAACCTACTGTTAGACGCAATTTTTAGTTTGTTAACTATTTTGAGTATCTCCGGTAAGCAGCCCTATACACGTAATTTACAGATTAATGTGAATTTTTTTAAGCATTTAATCTTAGTTTTATAAAATCAATATTCTTCACGTAATTCGCTTGATGCTGCATTGTTATTTTGTCTATAACCGTCCGAGCTATAGAATTTTTGTATTAAGGAAATATTTATACGTCAGGTGATAGCTCTTCGAGTAGAAAAAAATGTAAGTTTTTAACTTTTTTATGATTTTAATACAAAATCCATTGCACTATCAATTTTGCGTCTACTTCAATCCCGTAAAAAGATTTTTGATTCCGTTCAGCCAATTCGGAGATTCATATTGATCTGCAATGTCCCCACAATTTGGTCATTTCGGCATTCTCTTAGGCATTTATTTTTGTTCTTTAGAGGCAAGCCCTCTAAAAACTTTAAGTATAAAAAAAACAGTAGTGAATAACGTAGGAAAAATGTAAAAAATGAAAGAAACAGAAGTGAAGATATACATATAATACATTATGAATAAAATGAAAGCTACCCAGATAATATAGAGTAATAGTAAAAATAACTAAAAATAACAAAAATTATACAATACAAACTAGATAAAGAACTACAGATAATAATAAAGATTACAAAGATGATAAGTATTAATAAAACAGAATAAGAGAAAGAAAGAGATATAATTTAAGTTATATCTCACTTTTTCTAACAGTGACAATTTCATAGAAATACATGGTCTATTCTTATTACCTAATATCTATCTCGTAAATGAGTAGAGGATCTTCAATCAGAGATTGATCATAAGAGGACCGCTTTTGATTGGCTCGTATTTTCTGTAATTCCTGTTAGCTGGAGCAAGAAGACACACATCTTTATCTATCTCGTAGAATTTTGCTAGAACATATAGATCTAGTCCTTATGGCAAGTCTCTGGCCATTATTAGAGATATGTCATTTCTCTAGAAATGGCTTATTATATCTTACGCGATTATTATCGGAAAATTTATCGAAGCATTGTATTGATTTTTCCCACGATCATTTCGCGTTGTTGATACATTTGTATGCATCTCTTAGCGCTTAGCTGATGGAGCAGCATAGGTTTGGTTCCAAGACGGTCAAACGTATAAATGGAAAACGAAGTTGCAGAAAAAAAGAGATAGCGGAATTGCGAAGTAGAAAAGAGGTGCAAGGAAGAAATATGAAGAATGGAAAAGCCAAATACAGAAAGACTGGTTTCGTCAGACGAAAGAGAAAGAAAGAAATAAAAGAGAGGGACGGGAGTGTAGGACGGAGTATAGGACTCGCGAGTCTTGAAAGAAAACGCGTTTCTCTGTTGGAGGTATAAAAGAGCAAAGCCGCAAGCGGATACGTGGAAACGGTGAGGAAAACGGGGCCGCGGGAGGAGACACTCGGGAGATGAAAAACGCAAGAAAAGCGTTCGCGAAAAGCGTAATGCTCTCTCTCTCTCTCTCTCTCTCCCTCTCTCTCTCTCTCTCTCTCTCTCTTTCTCTCTCTCTCTCTCTCTCTCTTTCTTTTCTCTTTTTCTTTCCTTTTCGTCAGAGAGATACTTAAGTAGAGGAAAGAGCGTACGCAAAACCGTGCACGCGGATATGAAAAATGGAAACTCCATGCTGGAAAATCGCCGGTAGACGTTAATGCAAACCGTCTGAGAAAAGGGAATCGAGATCTATCGGGATGTGCTATTCGATCGGCGCGCGTGCACGCCTCGGGCGGGAACGCGTTTTAACCGGAACTACTCGCCGAGCATTCTCCTCGCGAAGAGTCATCGCGCGCCCGAAGAGACGGCACGGTATATTGGGAATACTGTTGAGAAATGCGTCCCGCGTAGCACGAGAAAACGCCGCGACAAACTATCCGCGAAATTTGCGGAAAATACCTACACGTTCGGATAACAGTGAGGGAAGATCTAAACAGAAGGTAGAAGGAAAAAGTATTCCACCAAGAGATAAAAAGGGATCCATATACTTTAGCTCGCGTTCCCCCCTTCACATATCAAAGATATTAGAAAGAGAAGGAAAAGTATATTTTCCCTTTCTTAAATTACGTGATGTACATTCTGTATGTATATTTTATCGGTTATAATTTTTTAAAGAAATAAAAAAATGAAGTAAAAAAAAAAGAAAAAGAAATCACTGCAAAAAAAATTGGTGCTTTGTTGGGTCAAGAGGTCAACGACCGGAGGCTGTGTACCGAAGTAATATGACATGGAGTCTGGAGCGTAAAGTAAAGAGAAACGCGCGCGGCGCGGCGCGACGTATCGTCGCAGCGGCAATTCAATCGGCGCGGCGCGGCGCGGCGCGGCGCCGTCGGGCGGTGTATAGTAAGTAGGCGGAGGAGGTCCCTCTCGCACGTACTCGTGGAGGCGCGCGGGAGTTCAAATGGTCAGGGCCCGGGTCCGGGGAGATATATAAGAGGGATAATTTATTAGGCCCGGAGGCGGTCAAGGCGTGCTTCTACGCGGAACAAGCTAGTGTACACGAGGCGAACGCGCGCGCAGGGTACCGAGGCCGCATCGGTACGGCGCTGCTGCGAGCGGCGTCGTCGTGCTGGTGGCGGCGGCGGCGGCGGCGGTCAGGGAACGGGGTACGGAGGTACGCGGGAAGGCACAGATCTCGTTACGTGCGAGAGTTCACGGGTCACGCGAGAATCGTGAACCTCCGGCACGGCAGAAACGGCTGAGAGCCGAGAGAGAGAGAGAGACTCGGGGGACACGCGGCTCTAACGATAAGTCGCGTAGCCCCCTTAACTCTGCATTAATAATCCGTAGGGACTAGCGCCGCGCGTAGAGGCTGCCACCTCGGTCGACCTCTTCCTTCGCGATGCACTTACTTGCTTGCGAGTCCTCTCTCGTACTTTCTGCGCCGCGGGATCGGCGATTTACGCGTTTACGCGGGTTACGCAAGCGGTCGATGCCGCGTGTACACACCATTCGCCTCGTCGAACGATCCAGAACCTTTGTATTTGTGACGGTAAAAAATAGAAGTGAGATTATTGTTTCTTAAATATATTTAAAATTGCTGAAACATTCCATCCGCTTTGTTACTCGTAATTGTCCTTATCACTATATTTGATCTGTCTTTTAACAATTTTAACACTTTTTTTTTGGTTCCGCTAGTCATTTAAATTCTTTTCTTTTTTGTATTAGATATATATTTATATAATACAGAATATAGAAAATCTATAAATATGATACAAATTCGAACAATCAAATATTGTAATATCTATTAAAATAATTTTTCACTAATCAAAAATTACCAACTCTATTACCTTTGACAATATAGTTAGGTATACCTAGGATTTCAGTTAGGAGCAACAATTTATCTTCACACAAAATTTATTAAAATGTTTATAATAAAACTAGCATTCGAGGATTTTCAAATTTTTACGAATAACGTGTAAGTCATAAATTGACATTAAGCGTTTAATTTCATCGTCAATTAATTTTTCTATGATTTTTATAATCATTTCTTGCCAAAATTTAGAGAGAGACAAGTGCCTCCTCCACCTCCTTTTGCGTACATCATGCTTACACGGCAAGAACGACTTTATCGAAGTATCTATAAAAATTTAGCTAGGTGTAAATCTGAAAATAATATTTTATTGAATTATCAAAATAATTACATAGAAATCTTAAGCATGAGTATAATACTGCAAAAATTTTGACATTCTAGCAACCAATTTGAGCGATCTATAAGTACATAATTACTCTGATGGCCCACAAAATTATTTTCAGATTTGTGTTCAACCTTCTAAAGTTTTGGATATTTTAGCAAAATTCGTCTATATATATTTTTATATTAGGTTATATTGTTCCTCAAGACTTATTTTCATTTAAACCAATCGGCTGAGAGATTTCTTACTTTTTCCTTTTTTTTTTAAATAAAAGTAGAAGTTGATATACAAATATATGCTAAACAAATATTTACATTACATTTAATTATAATTGTTATGCATATTAGTCACATACAAAATAACAAAGCTACATATTAGATCGATCATTCAAACTGATAAGTTGAATGACAAGGTAAATCTGCATCGTGTCAATCAACGAGAGAGTCAGAGATCGCGACGCATCGGAAACGAGGAGAACGATAACGACGGGAGGCAATAAATGTTAAGGGCGGACGCGGAATTCTGCGTCAATATTTATAGAAACCGAAGTAATAACACAAAAAGCGGGACAAATAAAACGGTCACGCTGAATGAGCATTGCCGTTCTCCAAATTGCGAGACGGCTCGGACGAGACGACAGAATCCCGGCGATTAATTAACAAAAGAGCGACCTCCCTTGCTCTGTATGCACGATGATCGAAACCGTCGCATCGGGCCGACCGATCGACCAGCACAGACCGGCGTCAACGTTCGCGAAATTATGAGTAATAATACAAAACTCGAAGCGCCGATCAATAAGTATTATCGCCGAGTAGTAGGGATCGTTCAAGCGAGTTCCCTTAATTAATCAGTGACGGAATAATATGGAGTTGAGAGAGCGACGAGTGGATATATTTGGTACTGTTTTCCTTGCTCGTCACTGCACAGCTATGTCTACATTACGCTTCATAGCTTAAAAATCAAATTGCGCTTTATTCGAGAGCCACAATTATCACTCGATGTTTATCGCGGTTTCTCCGATAATCTCTAGCATATGAATTTATCGATTAAATTTCATGGAAAACAAGTATTTCGAATAAGCATTCGAAAAATTTGAATTTCAATTATACAGCAATTTAATAATAATTATTACGTAGAAGGAATGTTATCAATACACGAATAATCTTTTAAATCAAAAGTTGCTTATTATTAATTAACATTAGTACTGTCGATGTATATTATATAAAGATATTGCATATAAGTATATATTTGTATATCGCACTTGCATTGCTCTTGAGAAGAAAGTAAAAACACACTTTATTTGAAAAAAATAAAGGTTTCTTTATAAGTGAAATAAAAACTTACTTTAATCAATTGTTATTAAAAAAATTAATTAAGTACACACATCTGATATTTTACTGTTCTTAATAAGTAAAATACAATAATTGCTGAATATAAGTAAAATTGGAATCTTCGCGAGGACTGCGAAGGAACACAAGATAAACGTACAATCAGAAAACGTCTTTTAGCTTTTACGTATGCAGAATTCGACCGTTCGATATGGCGGCAGCGTATATTAGGCGTCTCAAGACGCATCTACCTAATCGGCATTACCCAACCTCTCGCCGCAGTGATTTACGTGATCGTCTGCTACTTTTACGAGACCGAGTGCTCTTTCGCGCGCGTTCTCTCCTCTCCCGTCTCGATCGCGAGTATTGCGGAAAGCAAAACTTCTCTCTTCTCTGAATTCACGCGTTCCCTGCTTGTCGTCTCAGTAAAGATCCGTTTTAGATTATAAAGATCTCTAATTGTAAAGAATTAAAGAATCCTGTAGAAGAGGATTTCATGCGAGATTGCTTTAAAAATTATGCAATTATAACTTATCAAGATGGTTTTCTTCTGCGTAACGTTGTAACACTTTTGCCCTTTCACTTTGATGTTGTTATTTTTATTTGTTTGGATAGGATATCAAAAATGGCTCTCTCGTCTTTACCCTTTACATACTATTTAGTAAGTTTACCGGCAAAATTTATAATTAGAATGAAGAAATTAGAGTTTTTAGGAATTACGATTGTAAGTAGTGCACTACGTAAAAAAAGCTATAGTATATATTTTAATTGACATTTAACAATTTATAATTGACATTTAGTCATATTATATAATAAAAATCAATTTCGTCATATGATAAAACACGTATAAGTTTTATCTATCTTCTAGCTTTTATTAGTACAATAAAAAATTATTTCTATTGATTTGCAATATTACTTTCATCTCCGTTTCTTAGGATTCAACTTACTTGAGATCATCCAAATCTTTTAACTGATTGAGGTAAAGTCTCCCCATCTCATTTGGGTTGAATAGTTCGACTCCAAGATCGAGATTACGTAAATGGATAGCACATTCATAACTTATTGAATTGATTGCAATGACTTGTTTTTATTCTTTTTACCGCGCTAATGAAAGCAAGGAAATAATGTAGTTAAAATGTACTTATTTTATCATATGACAAAATTGGTTTTTATTACAAAATTAATGTCCATTTCTACTAATGCAGTTCAATTTTAATCTCAATTAACTCTCCATCTTTTTCCAAATCTAAAAATTAGAAAAAAATGAAGAATAAATTAAACCGACATTAAAATTAATTTACATTGTAGTTTATTTGTATTAATTAATATGTATTAATTACAGAGACGATTCCTAGTAGCCCTAATTTCTACATTTTGAATTATTAATCATAAAAAATTCAAATTATTTAAAATTTATGATCATTACACAGACTGTGACTTGCAACACACGGCAAAGACGGCTATAAAAAGAATCTATAAAAAGAACGATTAAGATTATTGAGAAAGGAAACGTAACCACGCAATATAGAAAGCGCAGGAGAGATATAACATAACAGTAATATACGCAAAGCTGACGTGTGTCGCCTGTACGAAATCAGATTGAATATGTGAATAGAAAAATAACGCATCTCTGTATATGATTAAGCAGAAAAGTTTATATTATAACAAAGAGAATAACAGAAGAAAGTTGCGAATTTTCACAAATCTTTTCTCCTATCCTCTTTGTTGTGAACTTTTTTGCTTAATCACATGGTTTGATATTGTTTTCCAAATGTACCTATCAAACTTTTACAGGAAATTTTATGGAAAATTCCAATTAAGTGTATCTTTCTCTGTGAAAACCCGTAGAACAGAGACAAAAATCACATTTTTCCCAGTGTTTTTTATACCTTTCCACTCATTCAGTAGTGCGAATTATGGACTGTTATTCTCGATGTACCAATGAAATGACGAACGATGACTCGGAAAAGAGAAATGCGGAATATACGGACATGCGTTCGCAGCCGCGTGGTCAAGACAATCATAAAATATTGCTGTAAACGCGTCGTGAAAATTTTTTTTATATACCTTCCGTAACGCGCGCGGTGCAACGAATTATGGATTTTCGGATTTATGGATTTGTAGAAGAGCGCGGCGGCCGGCTGCCTCGCGCGATTTATGGATCCTTCTCGGGGGTTCGAATGTCACGATACCACGTGTATGGATGTAATACGCTTGTCACTTAACGGCCGCTAGACCTAGATTTATAGACGGTCGTAGATCTTTAGACGTACGAGCGCATTGACATTTTGGGGACTATAGAAAGATTGGGAACCGCAGAGATTTTTTTAAATCATCCGAGCAGCAGATAAAAATGCGTGAAAAATCCCTTTGTTTGTGGTATCGTGCGCCGTATCGAAGAGGTGCGCGAATGATTTTCGATTTTTGCCGAAACTAGGTTCGAGATCAATCAGACTGTCGAATGGTTGAAAGGTTTCCTATATATTACACTTTATTCATTGCATTGTATATATTTCAGCAGGTATTTCGATATTTTAATATGTATCTGTTATAATAAATATTGAAACTATTTTTCACTCTTTCCACGTATCGCTTGCTAGATTTAATTTTAAAGAAGCCACGTTCAAGAGATGAGTTTGCAAGTATTAAAACTACACGGAATTCGGAATTTTCGACGAAAATCGAAGATAAGGTTTTTGTTTTTTCTATATATTATAGTCCACGTCTGGACTTTATTTTTAACATGTTTTTGACATGATTATTGAATTAATATAACTTCATAACATCGAATGATCGTTAGATATCGAAAATATAATAGTAAAAAACTGCACGCGAAGAGAATTTATTTATCTGCTATCAAAAGCGTGATAGCAGTCGAGATGAAAATCGGGTGGCCATGTGCGAAAATATTGCGTTCCGTTAAGGTGACTGTACACGATTAATTACTACGTTTATACGGACGCCATTAATCAGGTTTAATATAACATCCTATATAGTTAAAAAAAACTATCTAATCACAGTCATTCCATTCTTTAGAGGAGTAGCTATAATTGGCTATGATTAATATTGAATCGATAATATGCCTCAATTTTTTTTAGTATTTTTACAATCTTACACATATTATTGACAATATATTTCACTTTACTTTTACGTACATTATCTATTTCACTGTGACATGCTGTAATGCGGATCCTAATAAAGCGATACTGATGCTCGAGAATGAAAATCCAGATTATCGTCAATATTCTACGTCAAGCCATCAATATTAACTATTCACGATCAGTACTGCCAGTATTTGTTAATATTGACAGCATTATTTATTGACCATGTAGGGTCACCTTTAGAAATCAGGAATCGACGTGGTCGGGTTAACATAGCTAGCTATTACCCTTTCTAATGGCGGTTCGACTTATCTCCCACGTGCCGCCATTCCTCATGATGACCCCGGAATTGGCGTGAATTGCCTATGCGTGCACCTGTCCGGTACTGGCGGAATTCTCCCAGTGAAGCTGTCCGTTCGCGGATGTGACCGCAGCGAGAATCACGCATAGTGTATAGTTTGAGAAACAAGAATATTTACAATTGGATGAAATTGTACAGCAATAAATTGATAGAATTTTACGAAGATTGAATCTTTCAATGAAAGATTATTTGTATAATGTATATATTACAAAAAATAATATTAATTAAAAATGAAATTTCGTTACTATGTTGATATAAGACCAACATTTCGAAATAATAATTGCGTTAATTTATTGCACAATCGTCTAAAAATGTGCAACTCGGAGTTATTATTTATAATTAATTATATTAATTAGCGGTTAAATTTAATTAAGTTATACATTTACGCATTTTGCATTTCGAAGAACTATCGATACTCTTTATTTCCTAAAAATATTTCGATATTTTATTACAATCAATACTTTGGTGATTTAATAGTAAAAACTTTTACAACATTAAATGAAGTTTAAAGACACACAAACGCTTTTAACGAAACATTTCGCGTAACTATGATCCGCAAAGGTGAGGCTTCCATGGCTTGATATATTACGAGGTGGAAATGCCGATACCTCCGTATCGAAGTACGGCATCTCGTGAGGGGAGAGTGTCGGGCGCAGGGGATGCGCGCAGAGGGAGATTACTCGTTAGGCCGAGTTGGCGTAAACGTCGAACCGCTTTATTCGGCGTTGGTAACCAGACGAGGAGATAGCCTCCCTCGGCGTAAGAGCCGATGGTGGAGGTGGTGGAGATGGCGCGGTAGGTGGAACGCGAGAAAGAGAAAGAGAGGAAGGAGCACGGAGATGAAGATAGATAGATAGAAAGAGAGAGGAGAGGGAGAGAGAGAGAGAGAACGGGAGGAACGGACTATGCTGAAGGTGGTTCGCTAATGTCACGCCGCGTTCCTAGAACCCTCCGCACGCTGAAATTAGATTACCGCGAGATTGCTGCCCTTCTACTCTTCCCTCTTGCGTCTCTCTCTCCTTTCGCCTCCGGCTCCCCGCGCGGCTTGGTTCCCCCGCTTCTTCGACCTCCTCGAAGCTCCTCTTCGTCCACCACCATCACCATCGCCAAGTCGTTCCCAGAGTCCTTCCTGTCGTTCGCATCGCTTGCACCGCCATGGATGGCAAAACGTACCTGGTGGGCCCCTCTCGTGGGCCCTCCGCTTCGGATCCGACCTATGCGCAGCGCGGTGTCTGCGTATGCTTGCGCGTATATACGCGCGTCTATGTATAGATACGTAAGTATCTATACGTGCGTGTACGAGAGCTGGCGGACGAATACGCGCGTGTGAGACGTGCGTGTCTGTATCACCTACGCAGCTGACGGCATGCGGGATGGAGCGGGATGATACCGCACGCTATTTCTAGGAACTCATCCCGACCGAATCCTCTTCGCACGCACGCACGCACGCACGCACGCACGCATGCACGCATGCACGCACGAACGGACGAACGGACGAAATGTCGGATGGATGGATGGGTAGACGGACAGACTGACCGCGCGCACACGCAACGCATGTATGCACGCACGCACGCACGCGACGCACGAAAGAAAGCGCGGCCGGGCTCGGATACACATTCGCTCTGTTACGACCGGTTTTTGGAAACGATCCGAGTTCGACGGTGCGGTGCTTCAATTTTGCGATTAACTTTGTCGAGGAACGCGCTTCTAATCACCTCCAGCATCCGCCCTTAGGCGCTATCTGAACAAACAGCTCTAAGCATTTTCGGAATTCGTAAATGTCGAGCAAAACATGCGAAACACTGAAATTTGCGACAAAATTTGACGTTAAATTAGAGTCCATATTCGTGAATACGAATTCTATTTATTTATCTACGTATTTAATATTAGTCTTTCTGGTGTTGAATCTTAATTATGTTAGCTACAGTTGATAAATCTTGCATAATGTGTCTCGACTGAAAAATCAAATCATGTTTCAATGATGACTGTAGAAACGAATTATCAAAACGTAAAAAGATAAGCTGTGTATATATATTTATAAATATATATGTACATATATAGGTATACCATACATCTGCACATTTGAAACTAAATTGATAATATAAAATTCTGTAAAATCCTCTCCATTTAGATATTTCACATTATTTCTGGAAGAAATTATATTTTTGTATAATTTTATTTATTTTATGCTAAATGTGTGTAACGAATGTAATCTTTTATGGTAGCAGTTTTTCGAGAGAGCGCGCTAAAATTTTATTGTTGCATAATTTTGACACTTTTAATAATACGAATATACAATAGTAAGAAATATTGTTTGATTGTCAATCCGATTATACGCATTCTGCTAAATTTGATAATGTACGTCACGCGTCGTCGGAAAGAAGTATACGCGAACGCTGAGATTCGATTCCTTCGCGAGGAAGAGCAACGGGAAACGGTAACGTCAACGTTTGCGGCGCATCCCACGGCAGGAGTACGGCATCCGGGACGAACTATTAATTTCCTTTCGGTCTCGCCGATTTCCGCGGCCATCCGCGTCGTAATTTTCTCGCCGATTCGCCGCGGACGCGATTGCGAGTTTTGTGGTGGCACAAGAAACACGCGATGCCGCTTAATAGTCATAATGCGTTACGCATACTCGTGCATACAATCGATATTTGAGAATAGCCTTTTTTTATTGATAAAAAAAAAATGAAAGTTTTCGCGATCATTGAATTGTATTCTTAATCTTCATTGTATTACTCATATGTGAATATTTAAGTTTATTTCAAATAATTTTTTTCTTATTGTTCATATAATACCCTCATTTGTTGCAACAACGATACATCTAAAGAAACAAAGTTTTCCAAAAAATAAATTTAGATATTTTGAATCATTTTAAAATTTGTAATACAATATTAATTTTGAGATCCAATTGTGATGTAATAACTGATTGTAGAGAAATAAATATATATGTTCTCTCTTTTTTCTCTATTTTCCGTTCTTTTTCTGTAAGCAACTAAGATATGACAATTTTTTAGTTATGTCGTTATTGTAACAAATGAGCGGTGTAATGATGAATATCGTGATAAACATCGTGTCAAAACTTTTTTTTTCAAAGAGCGCTTATCGAATTAGATATTCCACTTACTACTCCGCCCACTTCCGTCATGATACGGAGCTATTTTGCATCATGCGTAGGTATATTATCGCGTCACGTTTCTAAAATGCGAATTGCACGGTTAACATGGTATTAGAAGCTGCGACTTACGACAAAATCCAGCGGCATCATTTTCTAATACACGCGATCGTACCCGTCTTAAGTATTTGGCTCCTCTTTTCTCTTTCTTTCCCTTGCTCTTTCTCTCTGCTCTTCTCAGGACGGTCTTAATAACAAAAGTTTCGCCGTGCTGGTTGCCTTCTCCTCGTACGACCTTCGTCTCGGGCCCATCCTACTGTGGGGAGAGAGAGTATCATCTTACAGCTTACACGAAGATCCCGCTTGTAACTCGCTCCCGTAAAGCAACTACCCGCCTCCACGTGCGCCAACTATTCGCGAAGTCGCATAGCATTACACTTCTCTCCTCGCGTCCGTTTCTCAAAGATGAACTTTGAAGGAAGTGACTAGTGCGAAGAGAGGAAAAGCGGACGAAATTGGTACCGTATGTCGAAGGATTAAAACGTCTTAATCTCGTACTTGGACTAAATTAGACTGGATGCGTTGCTAACAGTTTATCGAAATACATATTGAGATCTAAGAACAATTACTGAGTTATATCACATAAATTAGAAATAATTACTGAATGAACGGAATGTCTAGTCAGACGTATCTAACGGTACTAGTAAACGAAAACATAATTATTCACTTTCGCCATAGTCAATTTTCGAGATGAGTTAATAGGAGATTATAATTACAATAAGGTAGAAGTGGATTACTTTCGTTTTTGAGGTTGAGAACATTTTAGTTGAACTAAAAGGATATCAAAGTGTAGTCAATATAGTCTCGCGAGGAGACGAACTCCGAGCCTATCCGGAATTAAGAACTTGCGGAGCGTTCGTTACGAATCTTCTGGCTGACGGTAGCTACTACTACGTACCATTCCACGAAGTGGCATAGCATTACGCCTTTCATGTCCGTTTCTCGAAAGAAACTTCGCGGGGCTGCTCTTCTCGAAAGCGTAAGGAGACGCCTGCAAAACTCGACGGGCGAGGATTAAATTGAGGGAAGTCTTCTTAAAGTTGCATGCCGACTATATCCTTTAAAACTATTAAGTCAAGGCAGATATGATTCTCGCCTCACAGGAGAGCTCGCGCAGGAAGCGGAGAATACGAGTTTTCGTAATAAAATCTAGATAAATGCGAAATCATGCTGCTTAAGATGCGAAGGTAACTCGGACGCCGTTAAAATGTCGCGTTTAATTCCGACATACCGAGAGTTCATGAAGTTCTAACGATTCCAGGTACGTGACATTTTAATCATCAATTTATTTGATTGTCGCGTTCTCTTATTTCTTATTCTAAAAATCTCTTAAAATCTCCCCATCTCTGATTCAGCCATTTCTACGTTCTACATAATATAGGTACAATATTGTAATACGAACACAAAATTCTGATACGCGATATATAAACGCGCGTCAATGATTAACTTGCGCTGACTAACGTCGTGGAAAATCTATTCGATGAATCGGAAAATATTCACCGACATCTCTGTGGGATTGGCATAGGAATATAGCGTGCATCCAATAAGCGTTTCGCGAAAGGACTGATCAGTTTTCAACTCGGTGCCGCATGACAGCACATATTCATTTACTGCTTTCGAGGATTGTTTATAGCGTGCGTGTCATAGGTCGACAGTACACGCTACGAGGGCCGTGCGTTTCCTGCGTGGGTCTGGACTAAAAACGCAGGTCTATCTACACAGCCGGTATCCGTTAACCGTTTATGCAAAATTCAATAGTTATAAAATGTCGTAAATAGAGTTAGACAAGAGTGTTGAATTTTACAAAAAAAAAAGAACATTCTTCAATTTTATTGTATTTCTTACTTTCTAGTTTTACTTGAATTTTTTTTAAATACTTTTTATTGTTAATCTTACATCAAAAGAGAGTTGATAAATATAGACAATTAATTTAATTCTCGCAGTTCGTCTGGAGATTTTTAGTTTTTTGTATACTGAATTCTGAGAAAGAAAATTATTGAATTATTTCTGAGCTATGGTATTTCAAAAAATGATACTTTTATGTAAGATGTACTTATACACAGCGATCGAAGCATGACGTCGCTTCGATCGCTCTTGCGACTCTAATGAAGATTTTATGTTGCACGTTCATTAATTAAGCATGCATTATAATGTTAATCTTCTCCCGACGTTTTCGAACTTGACTTTCTAACCGCTTCGCATAGATTTGCAACACCGTGATGCAGCGCGATGCGATGATGGTGATGCGTGATGCAGTGCGATGCACGCACCTGCGCGTAGTTAATGTATGCGTGAGTGACGTGCAATTTTGTTGCTTTCGCCGAGAGATCGCCGAGTCGTATAAGAATCGACGAAAGGTTCCATTCGATGATGATTCACCTTTTTGATCGATGTTGTCGCACACAAATTATATAAACCTATGAATGAGAGTAGGAAAGTTTGGATTATGTAACGGCAAATGTGTATTGCGCATAATTCAATTCCCATTTGAAATTGATACCTAAAATGAATTAATCAATTAGATACACATAGATTTAGAAACGTTTAGTTATAATTATGTGAGTTTTCTAAATTCGAAGGTAATGACCGGAGATCCGAAAGTGATAAATAGCGCGATTTTATCTTACGAAACAAAAATCCGAAGCATCGTATTGCCGTTAGAAGATCAGAAAAAGCGCGCGATGCGCATGACACGATATCGTCCTAATTGCTTCCAGACTCTCGCGCGCGTAAATTACTCTGATTAATTGAAGCGAACTAGTGCGTGCATTTTTAATTCCACACGCCTCGGCACATAATTCACATGCGAATCGCATCTCGCGTCCAAGGCGCGAAGTAGAAAGAGCCAAGCAGAAAGAGCAACGAGATTATTATCGGCACGGGCGGCCAACTTTTGCACATAATGCAGCTCGTGCGTCGGTGCTCCTCGACGGGTGCTTTGCGAGCTGCGGCCGCGCAAGTTTGCCACAATCAAATACAGCACGAGAACGAGCCCGCCCGCGAGCTATTATTTCGCGAAGTGCGAGCGTACCGCGGCGAGAGTACTTCGAGCGATCGTAAGAAAGATCTCGCGCGCACCGTGCCGTCGTAATCGCGTGCTCGCGTTCCCTGCGCAAATATCGGAGCGCGACTGTACGCGTAGATATCTTATCTTTTTCATTCGTCGCAGAAAAATTCTTTTTGCGCTTTCCATCAATCGTGTAATGAACGGGTTTGTTTCTTGTTTTGCACAATTGAAAAAATAAAAACTACGAGAATTCGCATATTAACGAGGCTGTCCTTTTAGTATTGGGATCTTCTTTCCTTTTTTCGATAGGATTGTGTTTTAACTCTGTGTGACGTTAAATAAAATGTACGATTTTATAAAATGCGCAATGATCTTTAAACATCGCAGTTTTCAAGTGATTTCAGTGCGCATAAAAAATATTTATGAAAAGTATATATTAGTTAAATATATAAATTTACATTGTTCTGAATATTTATTGTGTTAACTAAAACAATAACATATTTAATTTAGAAAAATTATTAAATTTTACTGAAATTTAGTTTATTGTTTACTAGGCGTTAGTAACTCCATTAATACGGATGTTGTTTGAAATTAACTACAAAAAAAAAATGGATTGATTTAAAACTAATAAAGAGAAACAGGGCTACGAGCCAATAAATTCGTTAAAATCTTTTAATTTATTCTAATATATTGCGAAGAATATCGCGTAATTTTGACGTATCGTCCCGGCTTCCACTACTGGACTCATCAGTAAGGTATTGTAATGGAAGCCTACCTTAGACGCCTGGGAGAGTTATTCGATCGAGATTCTATATGAAGAGATATACGCGTGTCACAGCACTTACGAGATTTTACGAATATCAATAGACCTCTGATGGCGGGTTGACGTAGTAATATTCTTCGCAATATTTGTCCAAAATAAGAATAACATCTCATTCAAGGCTGACGTGTATTTAATTAATAATTAACCAATATACGTAGTCCCCCCAAATTTTTGGATTAATTTACATTTTGATAAACATGGAAGTTAAAAATAAAATGTAATTTTTTGAACGGATTTAGTTACTATTGCTCTAACAATGTATATGCAGATTAATGTTCATTCTTTGATACATTAAGAGAAGCAAAAAAAAAAACATTTGCTATACTATAGACTGCGTGTTATGCAGCATTGTTATGAAGTACAGATTTTCTTAAGATTATTGCTGTCACGCGCCAAGATGTAACGTGCGATGCAAGTCGGGCAGTAATGATTGACGATTTAGCATCGCGGTATCAATATTATGGATCGGTCTCGGTGGTCGATCGATAAATAATCCTTTAAATATCGCCGTGTAAATAAATGAGCGTAAACCGCGGTGTACTGCTACAGATACACGCTGTATATCGTGAGTGTGTAAGGCACACGTGTAACAGTACATGCACGTCGTGGCGAAAAAGGGGGTAAATGAATCGCCGTGCAAAGCGCGCCGAGGCCGGAGAAAAGGCGGGCGTGCACGAAGCTTATCCATGGAACGTGCAACATTACGCGTATTAAAAGTCGGCTAATTTAAAATCGAGCGAAGATCTGCGCGCGGGCTGCAATCGAGCCGCGAACCGTACTAGAGCTGACTCACGATCTACACCGAGCAGAGGCGTAGCCGCCGGGGGATTTCCCAGCAGAAGGTCGTTGCCTTGTCCGCAAAAACTTCTCGGTCTATAGTCCGTTTGCAATCTATATTTCGAGAGAGAATTCTCCCGTGACAGAGTTATACCGTTGATTCTACGATATGTGAAAATTGTTTTATCGTTCCGATCTCTCTCTAATCTTAAAAATAGATTTTTTTTTAATATTACGTGAAAAGGATGTTATTGTATAAAGAGAAATTGTTTTATATTATATATTAGAACGATTTTTATAGTATATTAGAACGATGCATACGTTATGTTTTTCTCGTGTTCAAAGACACGAAATTGAACGGTTTTGCTGATGAAATATCTAAGGTATCAGACTTTTGATTGAAGATTGAGACTGTAGATTAAAAAATTAAAAATTGATCAATCAAAGCAGAAGGATCTGAAGTTTCTTTGTCTTCATTGGTCAAATTTCAATTTTTCACTCTTCAATCTCAGTCTGTAGTTTGATTCTGATTTAAGAATTTAATACAGATATACGGATTTGAAAATAAATTTTGTTGGATTATCAAAATAACTACGTGAGATGATCAAACTGGGTTGTCAAAACTTGTCAAAAACTTCATGCAGCATTACTCATCATTCTTTAATTTCCCGCTGAATTATTTTGTCGATCCAACAAAGCTATTTTCAAATCTGTGTTTATACCTAAATTTTAAAATGTTTCAGCAAAATTGTTCTTTATTCCACGAAGAAAATTAATTAAAACGTTATTTGAATTCATCTCGCGTTGTAAATATGTTTACAGAGTTGGCACGAGTTTATCAACAGAGTCATCTATGGAGGCAGTGTCCATCGTCCGCTCCTTGTAAATCCTGAATCGTTCTGCACCTGTATAATAGCAAAATGCAGGTAAGTGCCATCGTATTATCGGACACAGAGTCGATCGTTTTGCGTCACGTCTTCATCCGCCATGATCAATCTCGAAGGCGCATAACGGTCGAGCTTGATTAACCCTTGCCCGCCTCGAGAGTATCGCGAATAATTCTTGGCGAATAATTCTTGGCGCACGCGCGCGCGCGCATTGACGGCTCGAAGAACCTCGGTGCGAGAGCGCGCTTGCAAATGACTGAATCCCTATAAATCAGGGCTATAAATCGATAGCTCAACTTACTGGGGCCTATTAAGCGAGCGCCGTAATAAAGCTGTATCGGTAACGTTATTGGTGTCCTCTTAATAACAACTCCACGATCGCGACTGAATAACAGAGAGTAGTATGAATTATGGATATAAACTAGACTCCACCCCTTTCTCTCACCTCTCTGCTCCACGCAGAGAGAGTACGTACAAGATATTGCGGATCTAGCGCGCGCTCTCTTTTATGATTGTCGAATCGATTCAGAGTGGACAGCTTTTATGCTTAAATAATAGAGGGCATAAAGATTTTTTTACGAATCTGAATTGAAAGCTCTACAAGTGGACAATTTTAATATGGACTATCATTTTTATGAGAGAGACTTGCATGACAAAATTGTCATCAAATTTAAAAAAGTAACTTGCGGTTAATGAAAATAATATTGTTAAAAAAACACGATTAATATGAAATAATTAAATGCACATCTGCGATGATTTTGTGTGTAAATTAAGAATAGTTCAATCGCGAGGTCACCAATTCTTCTTCTTCCCCCTCCACTTCCCCTCTCTGGTTGGCAATCGCGAGCGATGAGAGAAGGGCTCTTTTTTTCATTTTTCTGAAAATCGAGCGGCGGGCATGAATTATTACCGAGATCACGAATCCGCTTTCCACCCGACTTCACTTCGTAGTAGAAATACGAGGGTTCTATGAACCGAGCTTGTTAAAACTTCAAGCTCTCCAGGAGAGTGGCGCGCAAAGCTTTGACGTTTTCCCGAAATTACATTTCGAGAAACCACGTTTTTTTCCACACGTTCTCGCCATGTCTCGTTTTCTTATGTATGTATTATTGAAAGTCTGCTGATCGAGATCAGTTTCGGCAGAGAATTACGTCACTAGACATGCACATTTTACTATGATGAAGATAAGTTCAAAATAGCGAAATGTGTCTCCGTCGTGTTATTTTGTTTTCACTGTAGCATGATTCTATTTATGTGTAATTCGTATGTAACAGGTTCCGAGAATATTCTTTCAATTTTTAATAAATAAAATACATAAAATGTTAATTATACAGATCATAAAATAGGAGTATATATCAGAAATATTATAGAATAATTTTATTTGTGCAACATTACTTTTAGCTTATCCAACTTTTTCTTCCTATTAATATGACCGATATGATTAAGCTAAATAAAACCTTGGTTATCTTTCAGCATCATCTGTTAATAGAACAATTTAATAAAAATATATAACTAAATTCAAGTATTGATTACATAACAAAATAGTCGGTTTACAATAAGCTTTTAAAGTCATCTACGAGTTCACACAAACTTGCTTATAAACTGGATAAAATCAGCGCTTCCTTTGTTCACAATTAAAACTTCTTCCGTTATAATTACGTTTTTTCAAAAACACCTCGTCTCGAACGCGTCGTATTCACATCGCAAGGCTCGATCATTTCATTTTCCCTGATTAAGTTCGGAGCGACGAATTGCGGCGGACAGTCGGTAAAAAAAGACAAGCAATATCAGATACGCGCGGCAGGAATGTTCGTTCTGTACGTGGCTTACGAAGGATATAATAATAATATCGGCACGAACGCGAGTGCGGGTGGGGTATATAGTCGTCACGACGGATCACGTCGAAAGTCGTGATCCTCCGCGGCGTCCAGGGACGGCGAGATCGCGCTTGTGATCAGCTCCTCGCTCGCAGAAGGCAGCTCTCTCGTAGAAGAGGGAAGAGGATCCTCTTCTCTCTTGCCCGGCAACCTCCGCACAAAGTTCTGGTGCGTGCAATGCGAAACGTGACAGAACCCACCCGCCCTTCGTCCGCCCTCCTAACAATACCCTCGTCTCTTCTACCGCCGCTTCTTCTCTTTCCCGTCTACCTCCCTACACCGCACAGCTCCACCTCCTATTCTACCTCCTCCTCCTCCTTTCTCTTCTCTCTTAATCTCATCTTCCTTCCACCTTACTCTCCATCCGTTGCCTACCGCTCTCGACCCGACCTCACCCGCGATCTTTACTCCCCGCGAAACGATCTCCGAAGACATTTCAGCGGCGACTCACAGCACCAAGGATAACCGGAATCCGTTAACGCGACGTCCAATTCTCTATTCTCCGCGGTTGCACCGTGTGCCGGTTATAAATCGGCGCCGAATGGCCGCGTAAAAGTGGACGTCGACGATATTAAACGTCGCGGAGACTGACTGACGGGTTTCAAGAGCGTCGGGGTATCATCAGGATCGCTGATAACCTACTCGAAAGTGCTCTCCATTCGATATTTATTACCGGCTGATTTGTCACGTATTATTGCAATAATTTATGCTGATCGTTATAATTTACACAAGCGTAAACAACGCCGAATGATTACGCGGAATACCGTTGCAAATTTTCATGTCATATACACCATTCCGAGTTTTGGATGTGAGAAAGATTCGCAGAATTATATATTACCACGAAACAGATTAACTATAACGATAGCATGTTTCATATTGTGATGATTTCGTATTAATTAGTATTCAACACATATTAAAAAAACAAATAAAATCTAACAAATTGTTATTTGTTATTTTGAGATAGAAGATAAATTAGTTTATCCTCATTTCTTATTACTTATTTGTCTCCCAAAAATGTTTTCCGGCAAAATAATCTTGTATATTATGTATCATCTTAGTTTCCAATAAACACTAATTAAAATTAGTTATGTAATATGGTAAAATAATTAGATATAATTGTCATCTACTAATTATATGTATAAGACATATACATTACATTTATTTTTATACGTTACTCTCGCAATGTGGTCGTAATAATTCCAGTAAACATCAATTGAAAGTAACATAGCGTATTAATGTTATAATTTCACACTCAATGTAATTGTTCAAAATGTGTCACATTGTATTACATTTGTATTATTGAGTGTGAATTATAACATTAATATTCTGTTACTATTTTAGTTGGCGTTTATTACGATTAAATTGCGGAAGTAACGTGTAAAAGTTAGCTGTTGTGTATCTTATAGTTAATAGTAATAGTTCCATAGTGGATATATGTATGGATCCCCCAGGTTGGAGGTTGGACTAGGCTATAACAACGTAATTTCGGAAAAAATTCATTGCTACTGAAACGTCATTAAAAGCCCTATGCTCTATGCAGGAGTTAAAGGAATGTATATTTAAAGGGGAATGTACAAAAAGTAAAATATTTTAATTGTATTCATTTCAATTTGTAAAAATTGTACCAACATTTTCTTGAAACGGATCTTCTCGATACCTTTCATAGCGGTTGCTCTCGAAATTCAGTGATAAAGGTAATATCATCGGTCAGCCGGACGTTTGGAATAGCATTATCGTTAGGAAAATGAGCGAATATTCGATGATAACCAATTGCGAGCCGTGCAATTCGTGCTCACGGCGTTTGAATTTATCCGCTCGACGAGCGAGGGAACGCGAGATCGACGCGCGGTCGTTGAAGATCGATAATTCCGCGGTGCAGACCGCGCTACGGTAAAGTGCGCTCGAAAAAAAATACGGCGGCACGTTCTCCCGCGCGGGGATTTCGCCGAACGATTCCGAGACCGACCGTGAGATTTGGATCACCCCGTATAGTACACGAGAGCCTTATGATGGCGACCTCGCTATCTTACCTCACGATCCTGATCACGATCACGCACGCACGCCGAACCGCCCACTCCCCCCCCCCCCCTCCACGGGCCCTCTACCTCTACTCTGTCCCTTCCATACCCTTCGCCCCAACTACTCTTTCCGCGAGCGCAAACGCACGTGCGTGCGCCTGGGATAGGGAAATCATTCCGCGCGAAACTGGCATTGCGCGCCGCGACGCGTGAATCCGCTTTTATCATGGTTCTTCTTCGGATATTAAAATATTATCACGAGCCTGCACTTCCTTTCTCATTTCCTGTCATCATTTTTCATAAATATCGCCAAATAACTCATGTATATCGTCCGTATACATATTTCAACATTTATACAACAGAGATATTTCTATATTAATTCAGTCTAGTTTGTAAAATCAATCGTCTGTTGTAATCGCTCGCTGATTACAATCGCTCGGCGACAAAAACGGATCCGATCGCTGCACGATCGGTCGTATATTGGCCCCCGATTGTCCATGCGAATATCGCGATCGTTATTAACCGTAGACCGGCGAAGGTGGAGAACGCTATTACCGTGCGGGGCACAAAGGACATTACACGCTCAGGCCGCGAGCGAGCGTATTGCCGCGATGCTGCACCCACATCTGCTCTACACGTAAGCGCGTACGCACGCGTGACCGCGGGCACGCTTCTCGCGCACGACTAACGGTGCCCGCGGACATTTTTCGATTTCGTTCCCCTTCTCGCTTGTTGGCTACGGCGAATGCGAGAGCGAACGGCGCGTAGGTGGAATCGCTCGAACGGACGTCGCCGTGACCCGCCGTAACCTCGGCCGACCGCTGCCGATATCTTGGATCGACGAGCGCGATGCGGAATGTACGATTAACGTGGCCGATCGCCCCCTAAGCAGTACCACTTTCTATGTTTTTTTATTTTTAACTGGATTTTTTAACTCGAAAAAAGCTTCATTTAAACGACTCGGAACTTCACAGATTTAACGAATCTATAGCCGTAATACACGGACAGTCAGTTTCCTATGTTAAAATAGAAAAATGTTCAGCTGAATAAAATTAGCGATTATAGGAAATTGTATTCGTCGTAATAACATAGAAAATGTGTTAATAAAGCAAATATAATTTTCTATGAAAAAATCGACTCGTAGATTAAAATTTTTAATAAAATATGTTGGTTAAGATGGCGAATAAAAAAAATTTGTTACGTTAGTAATTTTCATTGTAACAAATAATTAGCTAAATTAGCATACTGACAGTTGCTTACGGACTTTCTTTGTTAAACTATCAAATCTTGTTACAATTATAAATATTGAATCTGCGTAGCAAGCTATTAGTTTTGCTGAATTATCCAATCTATTTTTTTCTGTGATGTTTATTTTTCTTGAATTATGCTTTTCAATTCTTAAAATACATCTAATGAGACATCTCCATATTCATACCTCATTCTTATCTCAATACATTTTTTCTTTTAGATTCTTCTATAGTATATGTAAATGAATTATATATGCTAATCGCGTGCATTTATTGATAAAAGTGTAGTGTGAGTATAGACCAGAATGTCAACTTTGCATAATAATGTCTGCTAGACATTATTATACATAATTAAAGTAAAAAGTGCTACCAGATTCTAAGATTATAAAATAATTACGAAAAGAACGATCTTATTACACACACTATTTATCTTGAACCGTAAAATATTCTGTGTAATGAAGAAAATAGCAAAAATTAATTTGATTTGCTCTTTGAATATCACAAATTTATCTGTATTTTTAACTTTATATTACTTTACACCGTTATATATATTATAGCTGTTTATTTAAAATGTACTTTATATAATTTTCATTTGTTCTTTATTTATTTCTTTGATAATTTTGCATATTTGAACGAGGTAAATGTGGTTAGATGTTGTACTACTCTAATGTCGATAATGGAGAAAATATCTAGATGTAAGTATCTTTCTTGCAGTTTAGTATATTGGATATATTCTGAGATACTTATCCATGTTTCAAATGAGCAATTTGTGTACAAGCGTGTAGGCAGTATCTCACATGTTACGACATTATTCTATAAGCTTGCTTCTCTCTAGTTGGCGCACTTAACTTATGTAAAGTTGCTACTTCACGCTTAATGATATGGTATCATTTACAACTTTATGTATCACGAAATTATATACTTAAAGCAACCGTATCTACATTTAGATGCAATCTACTCCAAATACCTGTATTTGTACTTAGATACGGAGAGGAAGGTAATATTTTACGTCTTCGACTAAAACGAACGGATCTATTCTTGTGTCTCTCTTTTATAAAACCGGCAAGTCCGAACGGCAAGTCGTCCCCATGACGCTGATCGACGCCCGTGATCTGTTTCTCTAAGAACGAGACAGTCTCCCGACGGACCGGACCGCGGGGCATCGCGGCGCCGATATATTGCCGCAGAGAGTACTCTTTGACCCGGGTTAACCCCCAGAGACATTCGCGTACGGAGGTTCGTATTTGCTCAAGACAGTCAATCCTTGTATTCGTCGTTCTCGTTGTCTTCGTCGTCGTCGTCGTCCGCTGCACCGTTTCCGCCTTCGTTTCGCACGATGGCGAGATGGCAATAAGTAGGTAGGGTAGGTAGGTATAGTCCGTAATTCTCGTTCGCGCTGTAGCCTGCACTGCCTGCAGGTCATCCGCCGCTCATAATTGTTGTCCACCTCCGCGTCATCGCCGCGTACATGCTATTATTACTTGGTATTTAATTAAATGGTCCGTAACAATTTACGAGCAAGTGACAGATTTGAAATCTCCTGACGAAGTATTAACCGTTTTATGAAATACGGTTTATGAGAAGAGTACATTGTTTATTTGTCGAACCGCGTGAACTCCGCTATCATTCGATCAAATTAATTGTACAGTCAGGTAGAAAAACACTCCATGTAAAAGTGGAACTCGTAATAATAAGAGAATCTTTTTGATTGTATATTATTGAATTCTTTATTCCATAAAAATGATTTGAAATAAAACGCAATTTGACTACTCCTGAACTTAGAATGATGATTTTTTTTTAACGGAATGAAAATAATTGTTTCTACAATAGTTCATTTTTAGGGAAATTCAGTTCTGAATTTAGTATCTTTTCAAATTGATTGATATTATTGAATTGATTGTTTTGGAAACATACGAGTACAGTATATTTTTGCGAAATTGTTATCTACTGAATGTTGTGATGCTTCATGAAACGAGATATGCACAACATGCATTTTTCTTCTCTTTCGAAATTATATCAGTTTCAGTATTTCTTTTGTGTTTCACGGGTATGTGTCATACTTCGTTCTAGGATATAACGATCGTGGACGAGTACGGCAGAATAGCGGGGGTGGAGAGGGGGAGAGGAGGGCTGCTAAGGTCTAGCGAGGGATGCCTCAGGTCGGTATAAGGCACGGTAACTGCAAAGGTACGGGTAGATCATTAGCAATGATTTGTTGTCGAGTAGGCTGCCCAATGACCCCGTCGGTCGAAGCATGAACTCCGGGCGTGTCGAGATCTCCGCGCTCGATGATCTCGTATGCCTATAACTATCGACTTTTTCGTGTGATCCGCCTAACTATAACTGCTACACCGTTGGCATCGCTTCTGTACATGATATATTCAGGGCAACATAAGCGTAGAACTGTCGAGACAAAATATAAGGCCGGGATATTGTTATTTTGTGAAAAGTTGCATAATTATAATTGTACCTTCGTTGACTTTATTTTTGCCTCTTTTATCGTTGTTTTACAATATTATGATATACTTACAATTACAAATAAATCTGTTACTATTGCATAGCGCGACATACATATATCATAATTAAAGTTTTTAATAAGATTGTCTAGAATGTTATATTTAATTGAATTAAAAATTAACTGTTAGTACATAAATTTAAAGAGGTTTACAATGGTTGTTAATTTCTGCTAATTTCAGAATATTCATATTTTACTGCAAGCATGATATACAATATTCTTTTTACAGAGTGCACAATAACTAATTAATATTTATATTAATATACATGTAACTAACAAATTATCGACACATTAACCGGTAGAGGATATCAAATAAAAAATATTTGAATATCGAAGTAGAAATTGTAAATATATTTCAGTGCTGTTGTAATAATGTTAACATGCTTATATACTCCGTTTATAAAAGCACTAATTATTCGTTAAAATAAAAACGTCTCTAATTATTCGTTCAAAGTTAGTAATGAAAAATATCGGCTTGGCGTTGCAAAAATATCTCGGAGAAAAAACTTCTGAGCCGTGATTGACGGTACATGTTCCCTACGATTTTGTCGGATTTTTGATCCATAATAGCATACCTTTCTTCTATTAAACAGAGAAACGGCGTGTTTACTTTACATATATTGAACTTTTTTGACAAAACAATGTCTTTTTAAAAAAAAATCTCTTTAACAATAAACGTATACTTGAACTAATTGTAAACATAAACTTGATACTCATTTAAAGTATTTAGTATAACATATTAAAACGATATTTATTAATTTTAAAGTTCACGTAAGCTTAGCTTTAAAATTAATATGTAAATATTGGAGATACATATGTCTGATAAATTCCTGGGAATGAACTGTAATGTCAATGTAATGTCAAAACATGTAAAAGTTTTGATATTTATACGTCTATAAATTATAAATACAATACTTGAAAAATTAACAGCAATTATTTTTAAGAAAGCAATGTTGAGAAAAATTGGAACAAGTAACTTTAAGTATTAAACCAGAGTTTTATAAAAGGGTACTATATAAAAATAGCATAAGATATTCGATATACAAAAGCAAACAAAACATGTTACTTATTATTAGTGCAATGATATATAAATCTTATCTACAATTATTTTATTGGAATACTTAAACACAAAAAGTAACATGCATTTAGAGATACGTTTTTGTCAATAATTTCTAAGATGAAAGCTCATAAGTAGATGTAATCGCAATCGTTCATTCGACGTTATCAAACAACTTGTGATGCTCTTATCGCATCGGTTTACACTGAATAGTTCATTTGTTCTTTTCTCGTTGTAGATACAAAGATACTGCATCAAAGAGTTCCGGCATTTCGCCAATCATGATGCGTAAAGTATGAAGTATGAGAGTCGCGCGTTGAGGAAGCTAGTCTGATCCGCGCGAGTACATTTATTTAAATATTTATCAACACATTTCTACTTTTCGCGTGCAAGATCTGGTATTCATGGATGCTATTTCATGATCATCGATATCTCGATTATTTCTTGTTATTTATCTGTTATTAGATTGGTATCGGTGAATCACCATTCATCGTCGCGATGCATCGTGTCAAGGTGTATCTGCGCAACTAGAAACCTTTTCTCTCTGCGGTCCATTATATGAGATAATGCCCAGATTGACATTTCTTTCGGAACCTCATAAGAAAGCTTTTAGCGCAAAGTTAATATTTGTATCGTCTTACCTTTTAAACGCACGCGGTTATTAAGAAAGATAAAAATTGGATAGACATAATTAGATTATTTGTAAAATTAACAATATAATAATAGTAATAATACAGAAATTATTTTCAAAAGTACTTAAGGATAATTATTTGAAATATTGCATCAATGGAGATAAAAAGCTGTACTGTCACGCGAAAGTAAAAAGATGTACAAGGAACAGGCTTCGCCTAACATATATAGCTATAGTATTTCTAGAATTTTACTATCAGCTTTCTTAGTTTATATTGCAGACCTGTCACAGTTTTATAAATTTTTAAGAAATAAGTATATATATATAATTATAGATATAAATAAGAGAAATAATGTTTTTCTAATAAAATTATGACAGGTTAACATAGACTAAGAAAGTTGGTAGTAATAATAATTTTTATAATTCTCTGTGTAAAATTTAAGAAGTGCGTATATGTATACTACAACAGGACTTTGAAAATCACTTTCACGTAAATAATGATTAATTTAATAATCTCTGTAGCACACAGGATATCGTCAAGAGAAAGCGTGTTTAATTAGGAAGGTATATCCCACATATAGCATCCACTGGGACAAATAATGTCGTGAGCATTCCTAAGATAATTCATAGAAGATTTCCCGTTATCGGCACGCCGGAGTCCCGATGGAATCCAAGCCGCGAGTTCTGGTCGTGCCCGGCTTTTAAGCGGATTCGCTTGTCGGGGGAGCTCCTACGCGCGGGGCACTGAATTTACGTTATTACCGCTCGGCGATCAGCAATAAAAAGGAGCGCAATGCGTAGTGGAGGCACGGCGTAACGGGTATATCGCGAAAGGTCAGGGGTCCGCTCGCATTTCCAGCCGGAGCGAAGCCGGCGCGTAGCGTTAGAACGAACCGTTCGTGCCTGCTCACGCGCGCGCACCGTGGAAATTAATATGCGTGCGTATTTGCGTGCGCGGACCTTTTAATATAGCAATCCAATTAACGCGCCGCGCATACCACGTCTCGATCAAAAATCTTCGCGGAGCTGTTCGCTTTACGGTCGACTACTATCCGGCCAATCCGTGGGAAAACGGATACTATAATGTACCTGATTTAGTTTGCTATTGCACGTTTCGCAAAAGAAATCACGCAATTCCGATACGAAATAGATGTGCTATTAGCGACAATTGTAAAATAATATTACTTTTAGCTTTATATTTTTAATGGAGCAACGGCACTTTCCGTGAATCTTAAAATTGGGATATAAAATCGACAATAGTCGACTAGTACAATTTAATAATTTATTGAAAATAGATAAATTTTAAAATTATTTTTAAGTACTTACAATCCAATACCCATAATTTAGTGTGATGCAACTATTAATAATTATAATTGTAATAATTGTAATTATAATATGTATATAATTATAACAATGATAATTATAATAATTATAATTGTAATTGTATAATCTAATTACAATTGCCATAAAAAATATATAATAAAAATTTTCAAGTATACGAGAAGTTACGAATGCAAATAATAACACGTAATTTCGACGTACGTTAAGATCTCATCGGCAGCCGGGGGTGTCGCCATCACCCACTCGGTAACCCCGAGTAACTCCGACGAGAGCACGAAGGATCATCACGTCATTCGGACAAAGAGGCACGTCCGTTTACGGGTCTGCTCTTCGAAGAGAAGGCGGATAGACAGATGCGAGGAGGAGGATCCTCGTAACGAGGCTACGAGGAGACGATAACACGAAGAAGAAGAAGAAGAAGAAGCAGCAGAAGTGAGAAAGAGAAGCATAGATGGAAAGAGGAGGAGGTAGAGTGCGTGAGCTCGCTATGTCTTGGCCCGATGCATTTCTTCTCCTAGAAACCGAGACGAAAGATCCCCCAGCCAGCCTGCAGGAGAAGGAGAAGTGGAACAAGAACGAAGGGAACGAATGCGGTGGCCTCAGGGTGGCGTCGCTACGGTGTATTCGCCGATCGTGGTGGTCGAGCTATATACTAGATACTAGGTACCGGGTACCGAGTACCGAGTACCCGGTACCAAGTACTAGGTAGTCAGAGACAGGTAGGCAGCGAACGAATATATCGGGAGGGGAGCGAGCAAGGAACGAGAGAAACGAACGGCGGGACGAAAGGAAAATAGAGAGAAGGGAAGGGGGCGACACGCTAGAAGAGAGGACAAAGCGGAATGTAGTAGAAAGCGTATACGAAACAACGAAAGAGGACGGAAAACCGTGCACGCACCATACGACGAAGGATAGTACGGGACGATGGAAGAAGGACAGCGAAATGCTTTCGGGAAGGAAAGGAGGATTCTCCAGATGCGAAGGAGAGACTGAGGAAGACACAAACAGGCAGATAGCCGGGGTATACACCGAGCGCGAGTTTTGCTCGCGATACGCGCTCTCGATGAGACCCAACGGGCCCCTCCGCGCCGCGGCGCGGCGGCGCTGGCTCACGCGGGGCCCGCTGATCTGTGACCCGGATCCTCCCTACCTCAACAACCCCGGCTACGGGTTTCACCTTAGCCTCTCTCAGGACGCTCACCCACATCCACGCACGCTCACGTATACATCCACGAGGAATCTTTGCGAGGCACATGTCGAAGGAAAGGGGGACGTACGAAGGGTGCGAGAGAGGGGACAGGAGAGGCTTCTTCGGCGGGGCAAACCGGCGTGCACGCATCCTTCGTCTCTGTCTCTATCTCTCGGGCTTTCTCCGTCCCCCGGCTCACCTCGCGCAAGAAGGAACTTTTTACCGAATACGTAATTCCACGGTCAGGGTTCAGCCAATAATCTGGTTCATTCCGGAGAAACGTGTGTGTGTGTGTGTGTGTGTGTGCGCGCGCGCGTACACGTGTGTATGTGCGGTACGTGTGTATACGAGGGAAGCTGGACGCGGAGAGGAGAGGAGCGGTGCGGAGCGGAGGAGTTCGCCATGGTGTGTACTATCGGGCTGGAATCTCTTTCTTTCCCCATCGCTCCGCTTAATCTCTTTTTCTTCCCTTTTTCTTCCCTCTTGCGCGCATCTCCTCTTTCTTCTCGCATCTTGTCTTTCTTCCTTTCTCTCTTCCCCTTTCTTGCGTTCTCTCTACACATCTACTCTTCATCATTTCCCGCGCTCTTTCCTCGTAAGCTGCAATCTATGCCTCGGAGGCGCGCGATGTAGTACGTATGTGTTCTCGTAGATAGCAGCCTCTCGCTCCTGTCTCCCTTTCTCTCCACGGACACCCTTCTCTTCATCTTTTACTTCTCGCAGTCTTCAGTTAGACTCGGTCGCTCTTCATGAGAGAAGTGCGGTTCCGTCGACGTGTCTCTCTCTATCTCTCATTCTTTCTTACTCTTTCCTTCTGTCTGTCTGCCCGGCTGCCCCGTTGGCTCGTTTATCACACGCCGTTCCCGCGTTTAATCAAGCTCCCGCGTCTCAAATTCTCATACGTAACTTCGCCTATCTTACCTCTGGTTTTTGTCAATGTCTGTGTTTGTTTATATTCTATCTCTTTTTTAAAACACGTAACTTAGTTACAAAACTCCTTAGTATTTATCTCTTGCACTTCTATTTTTTTCTTCAATGACCTGACAGTACAGCACAGATCCCATTGCGTAGCGGTAGTATTAATTTAAGTTAAATAATTGATCTTCGAACGATTTTTCACAAATATTTTTGGAGTATATTTGAAAGATTGTGTATTGTTCCATATTACGATTTTTCAACTCTTATTTGTATTTCTTTTTTCTCAGTCTTATCATTCTCGTATTTCTTTGGTGAGATCTATTTATAGATTATTCACTCTGTCTTATGTCTATTTTATATTGAATTCTAAAGAGCATGATAGCAGTTTCCTTTCGATTGATTTCGGGGCCATGTGATACGCGGTTGGTTCAATTTTTTCTCCCTTCAGTTCTTCGTCTTCTCTCTGTCCTCTCCGTAGTTGTTCGTCGAGGGGACGAGCCCTCTTAGTCGGCGACTTCTGCGAAGCGTAAATAGCAGCCTCTCTTGTCCTCCTCTCTCTTCTATTCCGTTCGAGCCGGCCGCTCGTTCCGTCAATTTGTCTTTCTCTTTTAACCCGCTCATCCCTCGTCCTCATCCTCTTTGCGCCTTCGTTCCATGCCGCGGCACGTCGATTTCCGAGAGAGGTGTCGATAGTATCTTCTTCGAGTTCGTTCTTCTTCTGTAGCAACCCTACTCTCTTTCCCTCGGCCCACCCTCCGCAGCTTAACCGTGCGACTCGGCAATCCTTTGTCTACCTTCGCTTGACTTCGCGCTCTCACAGCCAACGATCGTTGCCGGTCGCTCGCTCGTTCGATTCGTTCCTCTCCTTTCGAAAGCGAAAAGCGTCGCTCTTCGTCTTCGCTCAATCGACGACGACGACGACGCACCGAAGTAGTTTCGACTCGCGCCTTCGATCTGCGAGCGGCATAAATAGCAACCTTCTTCAGCTACCAACCCTCCCTCTTTGATCGTCCGACAGACGCTACCCGGTCAATCCTTCTTTCTCATCCTTCTCTTTTCTATTCCTTTTATTCTTTCTTTTGTCTTTGCAAGTTGTGTCTCTTGAATCGTCAATTTCCAAAGAGAACGTAGATAGTATCTTCCTTGGCATCAGTCCTCTTCTTTCAAGGCTGATTTGACTTCCTTCCTTCGACGATGTGTGCACCCGTTCCCGTCGACTCACTTTTGCTACTTTGTCGTTTGCTTGTCGTTCTTCATCCACTTCCTGGATTGTACGATCCAGACCAGTGATCGAACTACATCGATTCCGCAGTCAACCTTCATTTGTTTTCCCCATCGTGCTTTTCCTTTTATCTTACAATACATTAAACAATATAAAAAAATTTATCAGAAATATTTAAAAAACGATCACCTTGTATCTATAACTTACTGCTACATAAAAATTTAAATCGAGACTTATGCAGCTATTCTTTGTCACAATTTTTAACCATCCTCCGGTATTTAAGGTTTGAAACGCACTGTCCATATTTTGGTAAATATTGTAAGTTTAAATTTATAAAAAAATAAAATACAATTCGACTAGAACAATTTGGAGAACAAATAAAAATTTTGCTTTGTTTTTCAAAAACTATCGCGGGAGAATTAAAATTCATGTTATTATTATTATAAAACCGTTTTTATACAGTATATGAATTATCGTACATGGCGTGGAAATGAGTTTTAGCATCGACTATGCGACATGTCGCTTTGATCGTTCGATGTCGTGCTTTATCTGTTTCGAATGGCGCTATTCGAGCAAAACGAGTCTTTCTTTCGCACCTTGCGAATGATCCCATCGTGGGGATCTCTTTGCAATCGACTAGGGGGCCTCGCCTCGCTGGAATCGCTGATTTCTGCGCGCCGCTACCGCGTAATTGCGGATACCGAGAGCGCGCATAATTGCCCGCAACTCGCTACTCGATCCTTTTTACTCGTCCGCTCTCGATACCCTCCCGCCACAGGTCTCTCTGTCAGCATCCGCCTTCGTTCTGCTCTCTGTTCGAGGTCGAGACACGTAATGCGATGCAATGCCGGGAATGCATTCTTCAGCGAGATTTCCTCGTTCGTTCTTCCGTTTACGCCTGACTCATACATACAGCTTAGTTCACTGAAAAGCTTGGATAACACATTTATAAAGAGAAGTTTTATTCGCGAAGTGTTTTCTAACGATTAATGATATTCTAAGACACTACACTATTCATAATTAATTTTGCTTATTTTTTTTCTATTCTTCCAATCGTTTATCGATACAATTTTAATGCAGAAAATGTATCTAAATTTTTTTGTCTTATCTAAACATTTTACAATCTTTTCAAACCAAACGTTTCACGCGACAACCAGCAATCGATTAACTCGGAAATGATATTCTGAATACGATAGGATTTAGGGAAGGGGATCGTGAGACTTTGATGCGGATGTTTACTCGCGAACCTCACGATGCCCGATGCAAATGGAGTGATGCAAATGAGGCACACTGAGAGATAGTGAAAGAGGACGATGCGGAGGAGGCGACGCTTTTATCGGGATCGGCCGTAGATCTTCTGTAATTTTGATGCGGCTGATTGTAGCGTAGTGCACGAGCGCGTTTAATCCGCCGTCTAACGTAACGTTCTGTAATCTGGTTGCCTGTGTCGCGTCGCATGTGAGCTCTCTCTCGTTTGCGTCTGCCCCTTAGACGGTAGCATAGTGTAATTGAGTTCTTAAGGAAAGATCATATCGGCCCGCTTGAAATCTTAATCCTGTTTACCAAGTTAACCTAAGTCCATTAGGTAGACACGAGGCTTTGGATAATCGCGCGACTGCACACGGCCGGAGTGCAATCTGAAGTTGAGCTTATTTTTGGGTCGAGCAAGGGTAAAAGTTGGAAATATTTCATACGCATCTTTTAACCTTTAGAAAGTCTCTTTTCGATGTTGTAACATTTTCCACTCGAAATAGTTAAAGTCATCCGTTTTGCATTGCAAGCAATCTGTTTTTCTGTAAACAGACCCGTATTGTTCAGAATAACAAGACGCGATGAACATTTTGATCAGTAAGAAATCACTTTTTGTTTATCCTTATGAAGCTACGAAACTTTTCAGTCAATGAAATTTCAAATCGCGCGGTAGCGGAAGAAAGTTACATAGTGTTTAAGTAATCAAATAGACGTATCTAGCGTTAAAGCAGCCGTTTTATTTTCTACAATCTCTTATCACGAATCACAGTTTTTCTGCCATTAAAGCGTGGCAATGCATTATTTGCTAAACCGTCTAATATGACTCTCGAGTCAGGTATGTAATAAAAATCGGCCATCTTGAAAGTCGCAGGGGTGCTGAAGAACTGCACAGATTATACGGAGTCGATAGCTGATAAGAACGAGCGAGGAAAAAAAAAACGATATACGAAGGAAATGTGCAAAGGCGGAAAGGACAGTTCGGGGATGAGGTTAATGGAAGGGAGGGGTGGCAAAGGATCGCCTGAGAAAAGGGGCAAGACGAACAAGGGTCGGACAGTGGCCCGGTTATAAATGAGGAAAGCAATTTCCAAGCTGGCGACTTGACGAGCTCAAGGCCCACGGTGGCTGCTACTCAATGCGAGATGGAGCACGAGAAGGTGGTGGGGGAGGGGGGGGAGGAGAAAGCGATAGGGATGGGGATACTGCAAGTGGATGCTCAGACGAGTGGCGGAACCACCAAGGAGGGATGACTGGACGAGGTAGGCAGTATGGCGGGCGATTAATGGCTTTAGTTACTAGCGACCCGGTCGTGTCCTCTCTTGAGAAGCTGTCACTGTCTTGCCTTCATATATATATATATATATATATA